>NC_084598.1:18926577-19226577 GCF_033807715.1 Cololabis saira
AAAATTTTATTGTGGTGCTCACATAAAAAACTTTGAAATACCTTTATCTTTTGCAGATGTTGCTGAATCCACGAGGAGCAGACACAGATGCAAAGGAAAAAAGGTAAGTGGCTGTTTAAATTTCTCAAAAATTGGATTATGGTGCTCACATAAAAAACGTTGAAATTCCTTTATCATTTCCGGATGTTGTTGAATCCACGAGGAGCAGACACAGATGCAAAGGAAAAAAGGTAAGTGGCTGTTTAAATTTCTCAAAAATTGGATTATGGTGCTCACATAAAAAACTTTGAAATACCTTTATCTTTTGCAGATGTTGCTGAATCCACGAGGAGCAGACACAGATGCAAAGGAAAAAAGGTAAGTTGCTGTTTAAATTTCTCAAAAATTTTATTGTGGTGCTCACAAAAAAAACTTTGAAATACCTTTATCTTTTGCAGATGTTGCTGAATCCACGAGGAGCAGACACTCACAGATGCAAAGGAAAAAAGGTAAGTGGCTGTTTAAATTTCTCAAAAATTAGATTATGGTGCTCACATAAAAAATGTTAAAATGCCTTTATCTTTTCCAAATTTTGCTGAATCCACAAGGAGGAGAAACTCACAGATGCAAAGGAAAAAAGGTAAGTGGCTGTTTAAATTTCTCAAAAATTTTATTGTGGTGCTCACATAAAAAAACTTGAAGTGCCTTTATCATTTCCGGATGTTGCTGAATCCACGAGGAGCAGACACAGATGCAAAGGAAAAAAGGTAAGTGGCTGTTTAAATTTCTCAAAAATTTTATTGTGGTGCTCACATAAAAAACTTTGAAATACCTTTATCTTTTGCAGATGTTGCTGAATCCACGAGGAACAGACACAGATGCAAAGGAAAAAAGGTAAGTGGCTGTTTAAATTTCTCAAAAATTAGATTATGGTGCTCACATAAAAAACGTTGAAATTCCTTTATCATTTCCGGATGTTGTTGAATCCACGAGGAGCAGACACAGATGCAAAGGAAAAAAGGTAAGTGGCTGTATAAATTTCTCAAAAATTGGATTATGGTGCTCACATAAAAAACTTTGAAATACCTTTATCTTTTGCAGATGTTGCTGAATCCACGAGGAGCAGACACAGATGCAAAGGAAAAAAGGTAAGTGGCTGTTTAAATTTCTCAAAAATTTTATTGTGGTGCTCACAAAAAAAACTTTGAAATACCTTTATCTTTTGCAGATGTTGCTGAATCCACGAGGAGCAGACACTCACAGATGCAAAGGAAAAAAGGTAAGTGGCTGTTTAAATTTCTCAAAAATTAGATTATGGTGCTCACATAAAAAATGTTAAAATGCCTTTATCTTTTCCAAATTTTGCTGAATCCACAAGGAGGAGAAACTCACAGATGCAAAGGAAAAAAGGTAAGTGGCTGTTTAAATTTCTCAAAAATTTGATAGTGGTGCTCACATAAAAAACTTTGAAATACCTTTATCTTTTGCAGATGTTGCTGAATCCACGAGGAGCAGACACAGATGCAAAGGAAAAAAGGTAAGTGGCTGTTTAAATTGGTCAAAAATGTGATTGTGGTGCTCACATAAAAAACTTTGAAATACCTTCATCATTTCCGGATGTTGCTGAATCCACGAGGAGCAGACACAGATGCAAAGGAAAAAAGGTAAGTGGCTGTTTAAATTTCTCAAAAATTTGATTGTGGTGCTCACATAAAAAACTTTGAAATACCTTTATCTTTTCCAAATGTTGCTGAATCCGCAAGGAGGAGAAACTCACAGATGCAAAGGAAAAAAGGTAAGTGGCTGTTTAAATTTCTCAAAAATTTGATTGTGGTGCTCACATAAAAAACGTAAAATACCTTTATCTTTTGCAGATTTTGCTGAATCCACGAGGAGCAGACACAGATGCAAAGGAAAAAAGGTAAGTGGCTGTTTTAAATTTTTCAAAAATTGGATTATGGTGCTCACATAAAAAACTTTGAAATACCTTTATCTTTTGCAGATGTTGCTGAATCCACGAGGAGCAGACACAGATGCAAAGGAAAAAAAGGTAAGTGGCTGTTTAAATTTCTCAAAAATTTTATTGTGGTGCTCACATAAAAAACTTTGAAATACCTTCATCATTTCCGGATGTTGCTGAATCCGCAAGGAGGAGAAACTCACAGATGCAAAGGAAAAATGGTAAGTGGCTGTTTAAATTTCTCAAAAATTTGATTATGGTGTTTACATAAAAAAAACTTGAAGTGCCTTTATCATTTCCGGATGTTGCTGAATCCACGAGGAGCAGACACAGATGCAAAGGAAAAAAGGTAAGTGGCTGTTTAAATTTCTCAAAAATTTTATTGTGGTGCTCACATAAAAAACTTTGAAATACCTTTATCTTTTGCAGATGTTGCTGAATCCACGAGGAGCAGACACAGATGCAAAGGAAAAAAGGTAAGTGGCTGTTTAAATTTCTCAAAAATTGGATTATGGTGCTCACATAAAAAACGTTGAAATTCCTTTATCATTTCCGGATGTTGTTGAATCCACGAGGAGCAGACACAGATGCAAAGGAAAAAAGGTAAGTGGCTGTTTAAATTTCTCAAAAATTGGATTATGGTGCTCACATAAAAAACTTTGAAATACCTTTATCTTTTGCAGATGTTGCTGAATCCACGAGGAGCAGACACAGATGCAAAGGAAAAAAGGTAAGTGGCTGTTTAAATTTCTCAAAAATTTTATTGTGGTGCTCACATAAAAAACTTTGAAATTCCTTTATCATTTCCCGGATGTTGTTGAATCCACGAGGAGCAGACACAGATGCAAAGGAAAAAAGGTAAGTGGCTGTTTAAATTTCTCAAAAATTTTATTGTGGTGCTCACATAAAAAACTTTGAAATTCCTTTATCATTTCCCGGATGTTGTTGAATCCATGAGGAGCAGACACAGATGCAAAGGAAAAAAGGTAAGTGGCTGTTTAAATTGGTCAAAAATGTGATTGTGGTGCTCACATAAAAAACTTTGAAATACCTTCATCATTTCCGGATGTTGCTGAATCCACGAGGAGCAGACACAGATGCAAAGGAAAAAAGGTAAGTGGCTGTTTAAATTTCTCAAAAATTTGATTGTGGTGCTCACATAAAAAACTTTGAAATACCTTTATCTTTTCCAAATGTTGCTGAATCCGCAAGGAGGAGAAACTCACAGATGCAAAGGAAAAAAGGTAAGTGGCTGTTTAAATTTCTCAAAAATTTGATTGTGGTGCTCACATAAAAAACTTTGAAATTCCTTTATCATTTCCCGGATGTTGTTGAATCCACGAGGAGCAGACACAGATGCAAAGGAAAAAAGGTAAGTGGCTGTTTAAATTTCTCAAAAATTTTATTGTGGTGCTCACATAAAAAACTTTGAAATTCCTTTATCATTTCCCGGATGTTGTTGAATCCATGAGGAGCAGACACAGATGCAAAGGAAAAAAGGTAAGTGGCTGTTTAAATTGGTCAAAAATGTGATTGTGGTGCTCACATAAAAAACTTTGAAATACCTTCATCATTTCCGGATGTTGCTGAATCCACGAGGAGCAGACACAGATGCAAAGGAAAAAAGGTAAGTGGCTGTTTAAATTTCTCAAAAATTTGATTGTGGTGCTCACATAAAAAACTTTGAAATACCTTTATCTTTTCCAAATGTTGCTGAATCCGCAAGGAGGAGAAACTCACAGATGCAAAGGAAAAAAGGTAAGTGGCTGTTTAAATTTCTCAAAAATTTGATTGTGGTGCTCACATAAAAAACGTAAAATACCTTTATCTTTTGCAGATTTTGCTGAATCCACGAGGAGCAGACACAGATGCAAAGGAAAAAAGGTAAGTGGCTGTTTTAAATTTTTCAAAAATTGGATTATGGTGCTCACATAAAAAACTTTGAAATACCTTTATCTTTTGCAGATGTTGCTGAATCCACGAGGAGCAGACACAGATGCAAAGGAAAAAAAGGTAAGTGGCTGTTTAAATTTCTCGAAAATTTTATTGTGGTGCTCACATAAAAAACTTTGAAATACCTTTATCTTTTGCAGATGTTGCTTAATCCACGAGGAGCAGACACAGATGCAAAGGAAAAAAGGTAAGTGGCTGTTTAAATTTCTCAAAAATTTTATTGTGGTGCTCACATAAAAAACTTTGAAATTCCTTTATCTTTTGCAGATGTTGCTGAATCCACGAGGAGCAGACACTCACAGATGCAAAGGAAAAAAGGTAAGTGGCTGTTTAAATTTCTCCAAAATTTGATTATGGTGCTCACATAAAAAACTTTGAAATACCTTTATCTTTTGCAGATGTTGCTGAATCCACGAGGAGCAGACACAGATGCAAAGGAAAAAAGGTAAGTGGCTGTTTAAATTTCTCAAAAATTTGATTATGGTGCTCACATAAAAAAACTTGAAGTGCCTTTATCATTTCCGGATGTTGCTGAATCCACAAGGAGCAGACACAGATGCAAAGGAAAAAAGGTAAGTGGCTGTTTAAATTTGTCAAAAATGTGATTGTGGTGCTCACATAAAAAACTTTGAAATACCTTCATCATTTCCGGATGTTGCTGAATCCGCAAGGAGGAGAAACTCACAGATGCAAAGGAAAAATGGTAAGTGGCTGTTTAAATTTCTCAAAAATTTGATTATGGTGCTCACATAAAAAAACTTGAATTTCCTTTATCATTTCCGGATGTTGCTGAATCCACGAGGAGCAGACACTCACAGATGCAAAGGAAAAAAGGTAAGTGGCTGTTTAAATTTCTCAAAAATTGGATTATGGTGCTCACATAAAAAACTTTGAAATACCTTTATCTTTTGCAGATGTTGCTGAAATCACGAGGAGCAGACACAGATGCAAAGGAAAAAAGGTAAGTGGCTGTTTAAATTTCTCAAAAATTGGATTATGGTGCTCACATAAAAAAGTTTGAAATACCTTTATCTTTTGCAGATGTTGCTGAATCCACGAGGAGCAGACACAGATGCAAAGAAAAAAAGGTAAGTGGCTGTTTAAATTTCTCAGAAATTTGATTATGGTGCTCACATAAAAAAGTTTGAAATACCTTTATCTTTTGCAGATGTTGCTGAATCCACGAGGAGCAGACACAGATGCAAAGGAAAAAAGGTAAGTTTCTGTTTAAATTTCTCAAAAATTTGATTGTGGTGCTCACATAAAAAACGTTAAAATACCTTTATCTTTTGCAGATGTTGCTGAATCCACGAGGAGCAGACACTCACAGATGCAAAGGAAAAAAGGTAAGTGGCTGTTTAAATTTGTCAAAAATGTGATTGTGGTGCTCACATAAAAAACGTTAAAATGCCTTTATCTTTTCCAAATTTTGCTGAATCAACAAGGAGGAGAAACTCACAGATGCAAAGGAAAAAAGGTAAGTGGCTGTTTAAATTTCTCAAAAATGTGATTGTGGTGCTCACATAAAAAACTTTGAAATACCTTTATCTTTTGCAGATGTTGCTGAATCCACGAGGAGCAGACACAGATGCAAAGGAAAAAAGGTAAGTGGCTGTTTAAATTTCTCAAAAATTGGATTATGGTGCTCACATAAAAAACGTTGAAATGCCTTTATTTTTTCCAGATGTTGCTGAATCCACGAGGAGGAGACACTCACAGATGCTATTAAGTCCTAAACAGGCAGAAAGAATTAACAAAAAACATGTTTGTTTGTTTTTTTTTAATATATTTTTATCCCGGTTTTTTCCCCCATTTCATCACCCAGTTCTCCTACCTAGACAGTCCTGTGCATTGCCATCCTCTACCAACCCCGGGAGGGCCCTACTGTACACTGAGCTCAGCTCTCCTCCTAACCTGAGGAGTGAGCAGGCCGCATCTTTTCACCAGACAGGGTGGGGTTTCTCCGGCCGGACGTAGCGCGTGGAAGGATCACGTTATTCCGGCCAGATCCTCCCCAGCCCATCTGGCGCCCCGGTTGGCCAGAGGGGGCATGTATAGCCCAGGACTGTGTGCATGTTTTTGTGAGGGTAGCTCACATTAACTACCCAAGGGAACACGGGGAGAACATGCAAACTCCACACAGAAAGGCCCTTTCACCAACCCCACCCAGGGTGTGGGCACTGAAGTCACTGGGGAACTAACACGCACTTCAGCGCCCACAGCGTCCCCGGCGGGAATCGAACCCAGGACCTTCTATAAAAAACATGTTTAATAAAGTGTGATCATAACTTTTGTTTCATGATTAATAGACATATTGTTAGCATGTGGAGTAAAAACACACCTAGTCTTTGGAGATGAGATGGGAAGCTGAAGACAGATGGGGTCGCACGATCTCTAAGCCTGACAATCTGAACTTTCCTGTAAACGTCATGTGGCTTGAAGTGCTCACTGTAGAGCTTGGATGACTCGCTAGCAGAATAACCCTACCTTCTTATTGCAACTTCCCATCACCTTCTCAAGTCTGTGTCACTGGCAAACCTTCAAAATGTGAAGGAAAAAAAAGCAAGAGATCATGAGAGAGAGTACCAGTCATAGGTGTTTCTAGCCTGTTTTTAGGGGTGCTGCACCAACACATTATTATCATCACCAGTCCTTATCTCTGCTGCATTTAATCGTAGATCATGTTTATGTTGTTAGGTGGGAGTTAGCTGACGTTTTTTCTTGCGAGGAAATGTTACAGGGTGTCGGTCAACCACTTTTTCTCTGTTTGTATGATTAGCTGATGAGCTAACTGATGCCCATTAACATTATATACTATCCTAGTGTGTGTGTGTGTGTGTGTGTGTGTGTGTGTGTGTGTGTGTGTGTGTGTGTGTGTGTGTGTGTGTGTGTGTGTGTGTGTGTGTGTGTGTGTGTGTGTGTGTGTGTGTGTGTGTGTGTGTGTGTGTGTGTGTGTGTGGACCATGGATCTATTAGACGGACGGACGTCTTTTTGAAAAATAGAGCCAGGTTCCGGTAAGAGTGTGATCACATAGTGTGACTTCATTGCCAACTGCAACCAAATATTCATTTAGAATAATGTTGTAATTTGGATCAATTTCTATCACTTATTAGATATAAAAAACATTATTTTGTTATTATTTTATATTTGGTTGACAGTAGAAAGAAAAATAGGAGCAGAGATAGGACTTTATTAGTATTTTTATCATCATTGTTTATATTTATGTAATTTTTCAACGAGTTGAATACATTATATTTGTGTTTGATTGTCAGTGCAAAGAGGGAGAGATGAAGAGGTGAAGGAGAGGAGACAGTGCAGGCTCAGGAAGAACCAGGTACAAAAACAGATGGAAATTGTTAAGCTGAGAAAGAAAAACATCCAATTCACAATTTAATTTATCATACACATCATGGACATAAACCTTAACGTACGAGAGAAGAAAAATTAAAAGTATGACGCCACGTTTAAGCTTGGAGTTGTAAAATATAAAAATGCCTCGGCTACCGATTATTTAAATAACGGTACATACCGTTTGCAAATTTGTATGTACAGATATGTTTACCTTAAAAGTATAAGGTAAACATACTCTAATATTTTTGTACTAAAAACATGTTGGACAGTAACTGTCATCACAATAATGTTCTGGTGCAGCTCTGTGTAAAGGCAGCCAATAACTGCCTGCTTCTTGATTATGCGATTATACGCCTGGGGTCCAAGTTGATTTTGGTAATTAAATACCTGGGCTATTACTTTGTGAAATACAATTTATATTTCTTTTATGTTTACAATCCATTCCTCGTTTGCTGGGGCTCAGCATTTGAATAACTTTTCTTAGATGTATTGGTTTACTCAGTGTTTCCTTTACCTAAAATGTGGTACGCTTTTCTTTCACAAATGTGGGAATTGTTTATTAAAAATGTACAAAACTGTGAAATTCATCTTGCCTGCCGGCCAGCACTCTGGATGCTCAACACTAGTGAAGTGCATATCAATACTGAAATAATTGATATTTCCGATATCAGACCTGTATGCTCTAAAATCGATTTTCAAAGGAAAATATCGATACTTTTGATACTTCAGTCATCTGTGGTAATGTATGTCATTAACAGGAATACGGTGGAAAGTAACTAAACTATTTAGATTTTGTCAAAATGACACGCAGCTGGTAGGAACTACTTTTTTTCATTTTCATTTTTATAGTAGTTCCTATTTTTGTTTATTATACTCTTCTCTTCTCCTATTTATTTTAATGGTTTTATATTTTTACTTAGCATCTTTTTTAGCGATGGAAACGGCTTTTTCAAACACTGTTTTTTCCATTGTTGTAAGAGCTCGGCCGCTACCTCACTTCTGGCTTTAAAATAAATAGCTAAATAACTCAGCCTCTTTAAGGAGCACTTCTGCATCTAGTTAGCTGCATGCACTTTTAGACGTAGCTTTCTTATATAATAAAAAATTAATAAATAAATTATATTCTAGCACTGGCGTGACAGCACCTGTGTCCAACTGGACTCCCAGCAGTCTGACCAGCACCGATCCAGCTGTACCCTCTATGTGATTTTGTTCTTGTGTTGTTCTCTCAGATGTAAGTCGCTTTGGATAAAAGCGTCTGCTATATTACTCTTAAGCTATCTAAAATACACAATTTTTTTTAGATTTACCGGGCTCATTAGGTGTATTTGCACAATGTATCGGTATCAAATCAGTA
Source organism: Cololabis saira (assembly GCF_033807715.1). Classification (NCBI taxonomy): domain Eukaryota; kingdom Metazoa; phylum Chordata; class Actinopteri; order Beloniformes; family Belonidae; genus Cololabis; species Cololabis saira. Next base: position 18,935,179 of record NC_084598.1, read on the forward strand.
TTGCCGATACCAGCTTGAATTTTACTCAATATTGGATCGGAAAGGAAATCAGTGGTATTGTATGGAGATAGATTTGTGTCTTAATTATTAATCAAAAAAAAGATTGCTTCAATCAAAAAATATATTTTCAATTAAAAAAGATTTCACTTAGGATAAGAAAATAATGACATTAAGTGTTTCCTACTTTTTTATTTTTTTTTTTGATAATTCCCCTTCATCAAGAAGTAGGTAGGAATATTATTTAACTGTTTAATTATTATTTCAGAGTCATTGATAGAACAGATAGGGTAGTACTATCTGGTATTCTCAATTAGTGCATTGAGTAGAATTTTTGGTTAGTATATTTGGCATGATTATAGCACTATGAAATATGTTTTGGTATGTATGGACTTTGATTTTTTTTTTTTTTTTTAATTTAGTTGTGGGGGTTTGTGTTCTATGTATCTAAGGTATACCCCTCTTTTTGTGGCTGAAAATATAAAAATACAATAAAAAAAAAAAAAAGATTTCACTTCAGTCAAAAATGTTTCAATCAAAGTATATAAATAAACTTCTTTTTTGATTAAATGATAAAGACACAAATGTCCTACCCATAATATGGCCCAAACACAAAAAAACACTACTTCAATCAAAAAGGTTGCTTCAAACAAAAAAATATTCACTTCTATCAAAGAAAAATAGTGTTCAAATTTATTTTTTTTAGTCTCAAATATTTTTTTGCATTCAAACACTTTTTTTCTTTGATCGAAACCTTTTTTTTTCTTCATTGAAGTGATTTTTTTTTTTTTTTAATTGAAAATTTTGATTGATCAATCTTTTTTTTGATTGAATAATTAAGACACAAATCTACCTCCATACTACTCCATACATCACTACCCCTAAAGCTCTGATCCTAGATCCCCCTACATGTAAATATGACCGTACAAAAGGGGGCTGCCTTGATGACGCCACAGCAGTAGGCGTGAAGGTGGAGCCTGATTGGTTGATTGATTAAATCCCGGTGGCTTTGGGCGGTGTCATGTCCTGACGGGAGGGTGATCGCTCAAGGCTGATTTATGGTTCCGCGTTACACCAACGCAGGCCACGCCGTAGGGTACGCGTACGGTGCGCGTCGCCGCGTACCTTACGGCGTAGGCTCTGCGTCGATTTAACGCGGAACCATAATTCAGGCTTCATTCATCGGCGCTGCTGCTGCAGGAAGAGCTGCTGCTGCAGGGAGGTAAGACCTCGGCTACGGGAGGCGTTTCTGAGCTTATTTCAGGAAGGCTTCGAGCTAAAACACTTGGCGGATGCCTACTATTTAATGGCACCAGAAGGACACTGTCACCAAGTTTAGTGAATTACAAACTAAACTTGCGTGAGAGCAGGTTAGCGACAGCTAGCTGCTAACTACCGAGCTTAGCCAGCTGTTAGCCGCCATGCAAACACTGAAGACTTTAGTATTTAATATTTTTATTATTTAATATTTAGTATTTTTAATATTTGAGTATTTATTACCTTAGTATTTACTATGTTTCACCATATTTGAATTTTACCTGCTCTATTTTTATTGATTTCATTTCTGTTTTTGTGAGAAAACAATGAATCAGAGTTTTAGCCCCAATATCAGCTCTCTGGCTCAGTCACAAAAGAGTATTTCTGTGCTCTCCCCCTTAAAAAAACAACAATTTGATTAATAGTAATGACAAAAAAAGAGTATATACTGTACACTGCAGTTTATATATATATATATATATATATATATATATATATATATATATATATATATATATATATGTGTATTTCATTTTTATTTATTCCGATCATGGAAATATGCAAACAGAAAAAACAAACAAGTAAAATGACAACACAATCAAAAGCATATTCCATAACCAGAAAGGAGCAGGAAGAAGAAAATCTTATTATACCTGCCCCTCCCTCAAAACAAAATTGAACAATAATAACAGATGGTCTGCGCAATTACTCAGTTAACATCACAAAGAAACATTGCTATTCTCTTTCAAAAAAATTAAACTGAAATATGTTTATACAGCCCTTTAAATCATCATGTAATGAATTCCATAACTTAATTCCAACAACAGAAACACTCATCAAGTTGTTCGGGCAAGTAGATGTTTAAAATTAAATTTTCTTCGACTATCTTCATTATTTGAACTGAAAGTAAACATGTATTGTAAATTTTCTGGTAATGCGTTACATTTAGCTGTGTACATGATTGTGAGTGTTTGTAATTTAACCAAATCATCGAGTTTCAGTAATCTTGATTCAATAAATAATCTGTTGGTGTGTTCTCTGTAATGTGTATTGTAAATAACTCTCTCTCTATATATATATAGATGGAAGGAGGGTCACTTATTTTTTTCTTTAAGTGCTGCCATTTCAGGACTAAAGTCCCATTGAAAATAAACTTCTCTGATCTCTGGCAAAGCTCAAGAGTCACTGCAGCAAGCTGCCAGGCTTTGTATGTACTCAGGATGAAAAAGAACGCGTACAAATGATCCATATGTATATTTGTAACTGATGAAAGCTTATTAATATTCTTTTTTTTTTTTTTTTTTTACTTCATTTTCCATATGGGATTCCAACATTTATTTTTCTATTCAATGCAGTTTAGCTTCATTTATATAATCACCAAATCATGACAAATGTAATTTCAAAACACTTTATGAATACAATTGAACTAATTTGAGATTACCCCAATTAATTCAAAGCCAGTGGAATAAATAATTGCCTAGGTAAGGAAGCAGATTGTACCAAGACTTATCTTTGATAGTCTCCTTCCCAATCCTAAGCAAGTTCCAGGTATATGTGGGAAAAACTTTAACAGGAAGAAACCTCAGACAGAAAATAAGAATAAATAAATAAATAACATAAAAAGAGAATACAATCTGAGAAATTATCAGTTACTACTTTGTTTTGCATTTATTTTATATTTTTACATATATATGTTTCAGAATGTACTTTTGTTTTAATTAATTTCAATAGAGAAGTGTGAAATTACTCCAGCACTAGTAAAAGTCATACTTTAAGGACCTGAAAGGCAAGTTTATTTGTATATCGTATTTCAGCAACAAGGTAATTCAAGGTGCTTTAGATATTTAAAAAAAATTAAAGCAATGACTAAAAAAAGGGGAAAAAGAGTTACAGTGCCGTGGTATAACAAAGAAAGGTTAAGACTTAAGCTTGAGTGACTGAATGCTGCTTGCGTTGCCATTACACTTTTTTTGCACAAGAGAAATTGGAATCTTGTGCTGCTGTGTTTCATTCTTATTCGGGGGACACAGAGCAGTAGAAAGATTCTAATTTCTTTTAAGCAGAGTAAAAAGCATAATGTGATATGACATCACTACATTACTGATATAGAAGCATTACACACTGTACATTACATCTTGACAGAATGACAGGTTTTACTGTTTTGTCTCCAAAAAAAACTTGAATTATCATTTAAAAAAATCTTTATCCTTAAGCAACCATTTGAAGCAACATAAAGGAAATGGAAAGAACTGTATGTTGTTGATTTAAATGCATAAAGAGGCAAAAAAGGCACAATATAAGAACCTTAAATGTGTAAATACATGTAGTTACATTTTACCACTAGTTACATGTGCATCTCTCTGTCTGTCCTCTGAAGGATCATGTGGTGGGCTTGGCCTTTGCTGCCTGCTCTGCTGCTTTTGTCAGAGCTCTCTGTGGTGAAAGTCCAGACAGCACCATGCCAGACCTGCAAAAAACTCACTGAGAATTTCATCAAGGTATTGCACTTAAATGAATGAACAATACACTTGTGTTTGTCTTCTTTGACTTGTGCATTTTTACCATCGAGGCTCCTCAAATACCCTCTTTGTTAGGGCTTAGAGACAACAGCCAGTAAGAACTTTGGAGGAGGTAACACAGCATGGGAGGAGGAGAAGCTGGCCAAATATGCACGCAGGTAGGACGACGTATTCCTCAAAACTAAGCTGTGCGTGCGTGCGTGCGTGCGTGCGTGCGTGCGTGCGTGCGTGCGTGCGTGCGTGCGTGCGTGCGTGCGTGCGTGCGTGCGTGCGTGCGTGCGTGCGTGCGTGCGTGCGTGCGTGCGTGCGTGCGTGCGTGCGTGCGTGCGTGCGTGCGTGCGTGCGTGCGTGCGCACACGTGACTGTCCTTTGTCATGTCTGGATATCTATCGACACAAATATAGATTTGTGTGTGAATAGTTTGGGAGAATGTTACAAATGGCAGCCCAATTTAAATGTGATTGGTTGTGTGAAAGAAGGTGGATCAGTTTTGGTTGTGTGGGTCTCTGTGTCCATTTCACCTCTCTAATAGTTAGCGTCTTGTTTCAGTGAGACTCGGCTGCTTGAGATAGTGGAATCTGCCTGCGAAAAAAACGATTTTGAATGTAATCGGCTCCTGGAGCAGATAGAGGACCAAGTGGAGACATGGTGGTTTCACAGGTAAATGTGTCACATCTCAATGAGAAGCAATAAAGAAAATAAAAATCTATACTTCCATTGTGAAATGTTCCATAATATTTTGTTCTTAAGTTGTCGTTCATAACTTTGGATGGTGCTGCAATTAGTCTGTTTTAATACCATATTGATTTTTTTTTTTTTCTTAAATTTATTGCACTTTTTTTTCCATCTGTCTTATTTCAATTTGGGATATATAACCATGTCTCTGTTTCATCTCTGACGTAATGACATTTGTCCTTTAGGCAGCAGGAGGCACCAGACCTTTTTGAGTGGCTGTGCATAGAGGAGCTGAGACTCTGCTGTCCACCTGGACACTTTGGACCTGACTGCAAAGGTTTGAAGATGCATGTTGCAAGATATCAACACAGGAAATAATACTACCATTTAACAAATACTAAAACAGCAAAACTCATCTGCGTTTGTTCAATTTGAGAGATGAGAGATTCCTATTTAAAGTAGATTAAAGCCATGTTAATGAAAACTTCTATGTTCATCCAACGCAGTGTGTCCATCTGGTCCTGGAGGTGTGTGCGGAGGTTTAGGCCGATGCGAAGGGGAGGGTACTCGCCTGGGAGATGGAGAGTGTGTCTGTGATCCGGGATATTCAGGCCACCTGTGCCAGAGCTGTGCTGATGGTTATTTCAGAGAAAAGAGTTCCAATGATAGCACAGGAGCTTGTGCAGGTAACTCAAACACACAGCTGGTTTTGCATAGCCCGGTTCTTTTTGAGGTCAGCAGAAATAACCTTTTCCTTGTATGTGTGGCCTTCATCTTTTGTAGCGTGTTACCACTCCTGTAAGAAATGCACAGGACCGGAAAACTACAAATGCCTCGATTGTAAATCTGGCTGGGTCCTTCATAACAATAAGTGTGTGGGTGAGTCTTGCTTTGGTGGTTATTTCAGGGATTTTCTTTTTGTTTTGTTTTTTTGTTGTTTGACTACCCTTGTATGTCCCGTAGACACTGATGAATGTGGCACAGAGCTGGCCCGTTGTCCGTCCAACACCTACTGTCACAACACGGATGGATCATATGAATGTAGAGGTATGTTCCTCTGTGTCACATGTATATATGCTTTTCCAGACTATGGAGGACTATTGTAGTAAATGAAGCGCATAATTGTTTTGTTATCTTCAGGCTGTGACCAGGCATGCGTGGGCTGCATGGGGAGTGGTCCTGCCCGCTGCAAGAAATGTGCACGTGGCTACAGGTTGAAGGGAGCCAAGTGTCTTGGTAACAAAACTATTTCTTTATTATTTCCTTTTAAGACGTGCTCTGCTTTCTTCTAATTTGAGAGCAGCTGGACATATTGGTGCCAGATTTTGTGGCTCTTGTGGCCTTCATTGAAAGTGAAGACGAGACAGAATGGTAGGAGAGAGGAGGGGCAACACATGCTGCAAAGGGCTATAGGCAGACAGGCAGTCGAACCCAGCTGCTTGAGGACCATAGCCTCTACATGGGCACCTGCTAAACCAAGGGCCCGATTTACTAAGATCCTAAATAAAGAGTACTAAATTGCGTGTGCACTGAAAAAGTTTGCGCGTGCTGTTTGCGTGTGGTTTGCGGGTGATCAACTAAGATTGCGTGCGCAATTGACAACAGGTGCAAACAGCAGTATTTAAATGAGGTGTTGCGTGTCTTAAGGTTTGCGAGCGCAAACTCTGCGCCATGGAGAGTCTGGATGGAATGCACAGTCACAAGTCACAAGCGCAAAATGAAATTTGACGAGTTGGAGTTAGAGATATTAGTGGAAGAGGCAAATAAACACATTAATGAACTACAGCAAATAAATTTAAACATTACCAAAAGAAACGCAATATCGGAGAAAACCTGCAATAGAATAAATGCAGTTGGTAACACAAAAAACGGAAAAACATCTGGTTTTTCATATTTCAATTTTAGGCACAGATCAAAAATACGAAATAGAAAAACGGGCCACAGGACCGAATTTGATTTTAATATTTAATTGGTCGGGTTTGCGTGACCCGGCGGTGCTCGGCATGATCTGAGGAGAAAAAGACAATCAGACACAGAGCTGGAGAGCGCTTTGATTCATCTATTTATGAGTTAAGTTTTTATTCAGATGTCCACAGTATATTGCAAATATTATATATTATATAGCAAACACTGACAGTAAATGTGTGACAGATGGGACCATCATATGGCCGTCGATTTAACGCAGAACCATAATTCAGGCGAAGCTGCAGTCTCTGCGCTGATCCTGACACAGCGGGACGGAACAGATTTGGTCATGATGTTTAACCTGTGTTTTGTGATTAATAAGCACAGGTTTTAATTAAATGTAATTTACGAAGGATGATTTCACGTTCAATAAGATAAGTAATCAATAAAATACAAAGTTTTGGCACAAAGGCTTGGCCTGCTTGTGGGCGAGTGGAGGGGGGCACAATAAGAGAAGGTGGCAAGATATAAGGCGGAGAACTAAAGAAAAAGTGGCCTTTAATAAAGCTTGTGCAGCCATTTTTGAAATAGCATGCAGCAGAATAAAGACTCTCTCTCTGCGTATTCTTTGATTTTGGATGTCGCCTCCTTGCCACAATAACAGCAGCAGCAGATTAGCACCTTCCTTTCGAACGTATTAAATACAGACGCAATCACAATACGCGCAATTACTTTCAGGCTTGGTAAATCTCATTGCGCGTGGTAAATGGACATATTTGCATCTTCCCCTCCCAGTATTTAGGATTTCTGCCGGGTACGCCCCATATTGATTATTCATCAGGGCAAAAGTACTAACTGAATTGCGTGTGCAATTTTGCGCATTTCAGAGACGCAGTCGTCTTTGCACGCTGTTAGTAGATCAGCTGGCACTTTGGTTTGCGTCTTTAGTACCTTTAGTAAATCGGGCCCCAAGTGTGCTGTCTTGTGTGCTAGATGCCATGTTTGAATGAACACACTGTCTTTTCTATACATTTTTTTTTTTTCAATGGCCATCTGACTAAGTCAAAGTAAATTATGTATAAATTGAAATTTTAATGCAACACAAGTCTGGAGTGCTCCAGTCACACAAAGAGGCAAAGTAGCACTGGGTTATTTTGACATCTGATCAGTTCAGAGGGATCTGCCACATGGTGTCGAATTTCGAATCAAAAATATGTTATGAGAAAACTAAAGCCAAATTATGAATGGAAGATCAGGCTTTACATTCAAACGAATTCCTTAGGTGAAGTAAAAGATACAATTTTTCAAATTTAAAGCAAATATATAGTTCATCTTTGCAGTTGAATCCTCACAAGTGAGGACCACTTTCATAATGCTGAGTTTTCAATAAGCTTGAACATTTCCAAAAACTGTATTATCAGGTTTCCATCAGCCACGACCACATTCTACACAACCACTGTCCTTTTGGTGTAATGACATGAATTATTACACCAGAACATGACATGCAGATGTAGGAAAATTGACTCCGTAAAGACTTCTTGCTTTATACCACACTTAAAGTAATGTTCAGTCTGACGTGATTTGTGGTTATCACATACCTGCAAATGGGCTCTATTTGCCTATCGTGAAGATCGGGTCTCAATGAATCCATTTGGAAAATTGATCTTTTTGTAACTAGCTTCTGAATTTTGCCACTTTAACAGATTAATTTGCACCCACTAATGTTGTACATTACATGTCTTGAAATAACATACATTCACATGCAGTTTTTAAGCAAATAGGCCTGTGTTGAAAAAAATCGATTTTCTGATTCTAAATTGATTCTCATATTAATTCCTAAAAATCGATTTGTATGTCTAAAGATCGATTTATTTTTCATCATTAGATTCTCGCCACAGTTAACTCCATACAGACAGTGGGCTGAGCAGGACCGTTAAGGCTGGAAATTACTCGCTGTTTCAGACTGTGTTTATGCTGCCATATGCGTTTGCGTCCATTTGCACAGACAACCAGCTGCGTAAGAAACAGACCCCGCTCATGCACCACGCGAGGAGAGCGCGTTGTACTGTAATAAAAAATTATGATTCCACCTATTACACACGGACACACTCATTCACACCCCCAACCGTGCACAACCAGTGTTCAGTGCTTTGGATATTTCAGCTTAGATTTCAAAATGTTATATAAGTTCAATGAAGTTCATATTATCTATATTTACTATAGCTTGTTTGGTTTCTTCTGTTATCCGACACACGGTTTGTCATGACACACCTGAAAAATGCCTGCTTCATGGAAAGCTGTGTGTCTGGTGACAGAATAAATTAGACAAGCTAAAATGATTTGTTTACTGCATGAGCTGTTTTTTAGTTATTTCACAATAATTATTGTGAAATTATTATTTCACTAGTTATTTTACAGTCATAATTCAGGCAACAGCTGAAAAAACATTTTTAATAACACTAACCCACATCAATATCGGATCGAATCAAGTGGTGATAATTGATTCTGAATCGGAATCTAATCGATTCTTGACATTTGAATTGATACCCAGACCTATAAGCAAATAACCTTGGCCATGGTGACTTACTACCATTTTTGTCTGCTTGCTTACACAGATGTAGATGAATGTAGTGAACGTGCGATAGCCTGCCCGGGACTCAATGAGGCCTGCATCAATGAGGAGGGCTCCTTCCACTGTGACTGTGCCGATGGATACATTAGAAGAGATAGCATTTGTGTTGAGAATAAGCCTCCTGGTAAGTAAACGTTGTTGTAGGTCTGTTTTTATGTTATTCTCAAGCTGAATGGTGATGCACACAATGGATACATCTACAAATATTTACCCCAGTCAATCATAATATAATTACAACCGACAGGCGCTTTGAGTACCGATAAGCACTACTCTAAAGTGTTCTGCTGAGAAAATCTGCATTCACAAAAATGTCATTTTAGTACTTGCACCTATCAAACATTTTTGCAGACCAGTTACATTCCCTAGCATGGCAATATCTTTCTCCTACAGTAGCCACCTCCCACAGCAGGTTAGGAGTGGACCGCTCAATAAGGTTTTAAGAAGTGCTCATAAAACAACAAATATGTCGGTTTTCGTTTAGTCTCCAAACTCTCCAGATGTCAATCTGATGGAACCTGTGGGAAGTAATCCTAATCCCCCACACCTTCCAGAGCCCAAAGGATCTATTACAGTCCCAGACACTCCAGGACGTCCTCAAGGTGTTATTTGTCCAGAGACTGGCTGGTCAGAGCTCCATGAGGACAGCATATTTTTGCTTCAAGACTCAACATAAGAAATGGTCATGCTTTGGTTGTAATTGTTCCTAAAATTCACTGATGAACCAGGGCCAGATGGTCAGAGCGTGCCTTTTCTGTAATGCTACTATTTAAACCTTCATTTTGTTCCGCTTGCTGCCTCTCATATTGATTAAATCATATATATACCCACTTTTTTTTTTTTTAATGTAATTTGCACAACATGAATGTATACATAAACATGACATGATAATTCATTTCCAGAGGAAAGATAACAGGTAGTGGTTGTGCACGTGAGGACAAAAACCCTAGGGGGGCTTATGCAAGGACCTCGCCGTTTACAGGACATTACATGACTTGTTTATTATTAGAAAAATAGTACACAGTAAACCAATGCCTCTAATTCAATCCAAAATACAAAAAGCAGATATATCAGGTAACTTCAGTAGCCGATGAAGTTATCAATTTTTTAAATTCTTCTGCACATTAATTACCTAAAATGAATAATTACTTGCAAAATCACCATGCACCTGGTGACAAAATCTGACACGCACGGAGTTCCCTCTAGGATTTTGTTCAGCAGCAGGGGAAGGCTCTCCAGGAAGTCCTTGCGGCGTAAAGAAATGACACTCGCCTCCAGATTTTACTGTTACAAACTATTTATTGAATGGCCAGTTTAAAATGGCATTTTCAAAGCTGAATGTAAAACTAAATAAAACAATAAATAATTCCTTTACGGGAAACAGTGGCAAAGTTTGCACCCAGGCTCAGAGCATTGGAGCCCTACATCTCTGTTGTATGGAAATTCTTCAACAGGTGGCCTGTTGATGCTCAGCAGCATACGGGCTGCAAGGTGACCCCCCTGCAGCCGGTTTCTGAAGCCAGTCTTCACCTACAAATAAACAATGACATTGTTTCTCTCACTTTCTTACACCCTACTCATTTAAAAATTGTTTGTAGTTCGTGTCTGATATATTATTAATTGTCTTAACCTGTTCATGGTTGAAAAGTCCCTCACAGTTCACACAGGGCAATAGCTGCGAGCTTGCTCATGGAGGGATACAGCTTTGCCCACTCAGGTTAGCGACACTGAGTTGTCATCGGGCCCAATTAATTTAAGCTACAACATGTTGCGTAAAGTTAGCTGACCATCATTATTTTGAGTGCCTATTTAACTTGTAATTCTATATGTGTTTATGAATCCTAATTCAGAGTAATGTCCTTTTTCGGCACCTCATAGATGCACACTACACGCCTTACACTCATGTAAAGCAAGTGATTTGATTGATAGATGGATAATGAGTAGGTTTACTTTCTGGGATTTCTGCTTTGCAACCCTTAGATTTTGCCGGCGGGCCCAGACATTATTGATTTAGTCCAGAGAAACGCGTTTGTCTCACTCAGCTCCTCAGTGTTTGAACCAGCAGCAGGTTCTCTGCTGGTGCATCTGCAACTACTTGAAGCTGCTCTGTCTTAATTGACCTTTGGTTTTGGTAGCTTTGCCTTCTTATCTTTGGCTTCTTCAAGTTTTCTCTTTTTTTTAAATTTGCTTTTATGTTTGTTTTTCCAGTTTTCCATTTCCTGCTCTTTTGTAATAATATGCAGATCCATATTTGATATGACCAGCATTCCTCATGTTTTTCTTTTTTAAACTTTTTAAGGCAGCATTAATTCACATTTTAAGTTATTTTCAGCATTTATATGAAATAAATAAATTATATTCTTGAATACACAAGTGTTATATTAAAACATACTGTATTTGAATTGGTTAAATAAGTGAATATCAAATGTGACACCGTTATACAGGCTTGGCTCAGGCATAATGCTGCACATTCTCTCATCTGTTCAATTAAGTGAGCACACATTGCAGCTGTGCTGTCTTATTATTGTCAAATAGAGTGGCGAATATTAAACTCAATTATGCTCTGAAGCGTTTTGTTACATTGATACAGCCATCAATCAATTTAACAATCATCTGAGGAAATGGGAGAGTTGGTTTTTTTTTAACATTCAGTTTGACAGTAATCTACTGGTTGAGCATTTCATCAGCAATGTAGTTACTGTAGTTGCTGACAGGTACATTAAGATAGCGGTCTATGTGGGGACAATGATGTCTAGATCCCCACATTTAATCACATAAAGATGAATGTGAACACAGCCTGTTATAAAGATCTTACTTGAGATAGTCTTAACAGAGCTTAGGTTTCTGAATGAACTGTTTCTTTTTTTCTCCTCAGCTGGTCAAGAGAAGGGACTGTTTGACGACATGACTGATGATGAGGTCCTCGTACTGCAACAGATGTTCTTTGGCGTCATTATCTGTGCCCTAGCTACGCTCGCTGCCAAGGGCGACATGGTCTTCACCGCTATTTTCATTGGAGGGGTAGCTGCCATGGCAGGATACTGGCTGACGGAGAAGGGAGACTACATGCTGGATGGATTTCTGAAGGGACGCTAGATTCTCTGGAGCCACAATTTAAAAAGAGCTAGGAGTATGAGCCAACGAAGGTGAATAAAACTCAGAAAGCTCAATGCTAGCCTTTCAGGGATTTACTTGCAAATGCAAAGTAATTTTAAAAGGGCTCAGGTTAATTCATTTGTTTTCACAAATAAGTTGATGCAGGAAAAAGTGAGAACTTTCGAGATTATAAAGCCGTGAATCTTAGAGGACTAAGGAAGCAGTGCTGCACTGATGTTAAGGAACTGAACTTTATCCCGTACCTCAACTTTGTCGGGTACAAGAGTGACATTAAGAGAAAGAAAACACTAATCACTGTTTGTTTATTATGCATTTGGAAGTCTCGTCTGGCCCCAGTCATCACGGGGTTTTTCATCATTTCGAATGGTACTTCAGTTTTTACTTTGCAACTCTAGATTATAGTTATGACTATAAAGTTGGATGAAGAAAATTTGAAGACCTTTTAAAATGGCTCCATAAAGGATCACTCATGCAGCTCTGGGAAATTTTGGATGACTATTTATTTATTTATTATTTATTTTATTTATTTATTTACGCAGAACAACGTTTTACCTCCCTGTTGATTGTTTCTTTATAGTAATAATGCATGATGATAATAGCCTATACACAATGGAAGGTACAACACTGTTTTTAATTACTGCTTACTTTGGCATGGGAGATATAACTGCAGGATCACTGTTATCAAAGCTTACTGAGTGTGTGTGTGTGAAGGAATGCGCTAAAGTAGATGCCAGCTCTGATATGGATGATTGAAGCCATCCTCTTTTGCCTTGTTTTGAAAGCAATATTCATGTTACTGGATATTTATCACATTTGTTAAATTGGGATGTTTCTTTGTGAATTATCAATGCAACTTTTCAATTGTAGTTCCAACAGGTAGAGTAATCATGATCAAGAACCACTCGACTCTTCCTCCTTATCCATCTTATGTCATTTTTTTTAAATGTAAACTGTTTGCCATGACATTTGTTTTAAGGTTTGATTTTACAATAAATAAACTTGCCACTCCTTATGTTTGAGGGTGGGGGGGATCAGAAATCATTGAAGCATTCAGCGTTTTCTGTAAATGGTTAAGAGCCTAAGTCGATTTTTTTAATATTCTAATATTCTGCAGGTTCCTTCAGTCATTGTAGTATATGAAAGCATTTGTGTGTAGTACTAGGTGCATATCTCAATTGTGAAGTTGGTATTTAACCCTCGTTTTCATTTCAGGTTAAACAATTTTGTGTTCCAGGTCAAAAATGGCCGCTCTATTAAGACTCATCATACAAACTGTATGGCCTGTACGCCTCATTTATCTGAGCTTATGCATGCTTGAATTTGCTTGAATTTGATTTCTAAAAACCATAATTTCTGGATTATTTTGACTATAAGAAATGATCAAATGAAACATAGTATACCGTTTATCACAAACTGCTTTGTGTGAAGGTTCCTAAGGACCTTCATTGTTTTGAAACAATTTAAAACTTTTATGCAGTCACAAAAGGTAACACTTGTGTTCCCGGCCAAAAATGACTGGGAAGATTTTATTTGTGTACAAAGAAAACAATCCCAACACTACACTTGACAATTTTACAATATTCCAAGATTACATTCTTTTTCCACAATTTTATTTATATAGCGTCTATTACAACAGAAGTTGTCTCTAGGTCAGTCGTCTTCAACCCTGGTCCTCAGGACCCCCTGTCCTGCATGGCCTACATTTAACCGTGTAGGTTTTTCTCATCTTAATGTAACACTCATGGTTACTTAAGTACCATGTTGTGGCTGGAGTCTCAGATTTTGACTAAGAGGTTTAAGTTATTTCAGTGTTCCACTCCAGTTAATGGGGTTGAGGCGCAGCAGCTCTCTCTCCTTCAGGGCCTCCTGGGAACGTGTTAGTGCTCTCTCCCTCCAGCTCTGCTCCATTAGCTGTACACATAAAACATGCACAAGAGGAAAAGACAAAGACAAACTAAACACTTCTTACTTTGCCATAAGCTAAGAACAGACACTAGGAAGCATTTAGAAACCTTAGTAGTGGAAGCATAATGTAAAGGTGGGACTGTACCGTCTTGTTCACATCTCTGTAGGTTGTCATTCCTTTCCTGTGCCGGATCCACTGCTCTCTTTCACTCGATAGGGCAAGGCAGTCCACTTCTCTGAGATACTCTGCTTCCTTCGTTTTATTGGCCAGTTGCAGCTTCAGTGCCACACGTTTCTCATCTATTTGCCTCTTTAAGTCCTCCCGCAATGCCCTCCTGCAGCGATCAAGGAAAGGTTTTCTATTTTTGTGTCTGATAAAGAAATATTGGTCCATTAGAGCAGTGGTGAAGTTCAAGAGGAGTTTTTACTTGTACTCTTCTCTCTCGCTGGCGGTTCCATAGAAGGGTTTTTGCCACACCTGGTGACACCTGACACATCAACTTCAGGTCAGTGACTTTGATCTCAGTTACCAGAAGCAAAGATAGAAATGACAGTGATTCTATGGTACATATCAATAAAAATCAAGTTTGAAGGTTACTCTACCTATGATTCTCTCTCCTCTGCATTATGAGTGTCCTCTGGTGGTTGTGGTGGTGAACAGCTGGCGTCTCCAAGCTGACGGTGCGTTTAGGGACCAAAGGTGGGTGCAAAGGATTTAATCTTGGAATAATCTTTGAGAAGCAGAATTAATTATTTGATTATGCCCTTTTTTTCACCTTCATTTTTTTGGTCAGCAAAGCAAAAATCCGCCTCACGGGACACCCAAGGCCAGAATCAGGAAACCTCTGCTCACCTGACTGCTTGTCGGTACCTTAGCAGAGTGTGGGATGATGGGAAATGTCACAGGAGCGACCAGGAGGCAGCGACTCTGGTGGGCAGGAGGGGCCCGATGAGGATCACAAATAGGTGTTGAAGCTGTAGAGATGGCTGCTGCCGTAACGAACACATCAACGGCACAAACTTTAATCACAACTAATGACACTAAAATAGCAAGTGAAAAAAGTTAATTTTACTTACGCAGTTTCATCTTCTTTCAGGATTGGTCTGGCTGCACTCCAGAGTCCAGTCTCCAAGTGTTTTTAAACTTTATACAGTATTACATTTTTAGCAGAATGTCCTGTTAAAGCTGCAGCCCCTTTAGATTAAATCAAAATGTCAATACAGCAAATTAATGTAGAGTCACTAGCTAGAGATAAACCTGTTCGTGCCAGTGCGTTTGCAGAGTACTTCGCAGTAGCAACAGTTTCCATGGCAATTAGCCCCCCCCCCCGTAAAAGGAAAACTGCTGCACGGACACACCATGCGTCTGAACTCAGAACAAAAGAACATTATCTTGTGGCAGCAAACGAACCCGATGTAGAAAGAGAAAAACTCGAGCAAGGGAATGGATAACAGACCAAATCATCCCAACTGTTGACCAGTTAAAACATTTTATTCAACATTAAGAACTTAATTTCAGGATATTAGTACATAATTTTAAACTAATTTAGGCATAAAAAGACAGGTTCATATTCATGGTAATATACTGTGGTTGACTGCAGTGTTCGTGATCACAATAAAATCTTGTCAGCAGTCTCTCCCCTGAGGTTTTTCATATTCCCGATGTTTCCTGGGTCTCACAGAGCCAGGCATGATATTTATTTAACATGTGATCTTCAGGCGTCACCTGTGATGAAAACAAAAGAGAAAAAAAAAATGATATTTAACTTTCAGAGTTGCAACACCAATGAAATCCTGTAAAAGAAAAGGTTTGTGAGAAATAATTGTGTAGTTTCATTTCTACCTCACAAACTACACACCCAGGCACGTACACACATACACCTCAAACCTCAAATGTTCATTTTCTGCACTTCTATGCTGACTTCTTTCATTGTTTAAGAGCAACTTTTTATTGTATGTTAAAATTCAATACCGTGTTAAATAAATTAATCTTGGAAGTCTAACAATGTTTAATGTATTCATCCCTGTCAAGTAAACAAAAATAAAACAGCTGTGATTACGTTCACCTGTCTCCACTCTTCAACACAGAAGATCCTGTAGGAGTCGTTGCCGTATTTTCCGATACCGTGCAGCTCGATAGGGTAGCGCCACTGTTTCGATAGATACTCATCTGAACAGGAGGAAGATGAACATCAGGACTTCTGGCACTGATACAGCGTGACATGTTCTCCCTGAAGCCAGACTCATGAACATTGTAATGAGATGTGTTATAAGTGTGCAGTATGCAGAAGTGGAGGCAGTAAGTTATCAGCCTGCAAAAACATTTACCTGAGAAGCGGATAAGTGTTTTGGCTCGAAGCTCGTACAGACCGAGTGGCTTTATAAGTTCAGACATGGGCTTCCAGTCTGCTTCCCGGGTCATCTGTGCAGATGGGTAACGCTCAAAGAACTGCCACAGCACTGGAATGGCCATCTTCCCTGTAATAGAAAAAGAAAAAAAAAAGCCAGGTTTCAGTGCTGGTTAGAGCTCCATATTCAAAATGTGTCGATGTGTGCATGTTGGAACCTACCACTTGTCTTGTTCAAAAAAATAGTGGCAACCAGGAGCTTCCAAGGGTCATGGAAAAGGGTCTCCTGAACGAGGTTGAAGGGAGAGCGGGGAGGTGTCCATTTCTTGAAGGCTTTCCTCCTAGGTGGGCTAATTCCTGAGAATAGACAGCACATTTCTACTAAAACTGCAGCTTCAATGTCATAAATGTTGATATAATTGGGGTCAAAATTATTAGGCATCACAATGAAATCAAACAAACCCATTAACTTTTGGAAATTAATGTCGACCATGACCAAAAAATGTTCGGAATATATTTGGTTCCAAAAGATGAGACAAATCTTTATCCATCCATTATCTAATATCCGCTTATTCTTATTCAGGTTCAGGTTCACACATATGGTCGCTGGACCATATCCCAGCTCTCTTCAGGTGAAAGATGGGGGTAAAGCCTGGACAGGTCACCAGTCTATTGCAAGGCCACATTTAGACCAACAATCACACACATACTCCTGAGGGGAACTCGGAATCACCATTTAACGTGACACATTTAACGTGACATACTGCGGGACGAAGCCGGAGTACCCACGGGCAACCCACACAAGCATGTGGAGAGGACGCAAACTCCACATAGAAAGAGCCCTGCTGGGAGTCCCAGAGAAATCTCCATGAAGTTATCCATCCATTTTCTATACCTGCTATATCCTTTGCAGGGTGACGGGGTCCCAGCTCATCAGAGAGGCAGGGGTTCACCCTGGACAGGTCACCAGTCCATCACAGGGCCACATATATACAAACAACAAGACATACTCACACCTACGGGTAATTTAGAATCATCAATTAACCTACTATGCATGTTTTTGGACTGTGGGAGGAAGCCGGAGTACCCGGAGGAAAACCACGCAAGCACGGGGAGAACATGCAAACTCCACACAGAAAGACCCTGCCGGGCCAGGGAGTCGAACCGGGAACCTTCTTGCTGTGAGGCAACAGTGCTAACCACCAAGCCACCGTGCTGCCCTCCATGGAGTTATATTAAGTTATTTTACTGATGTCTTCAATTGAAACAACAAAGAAAAAGAGCCAAGAGCAAAAAATCTTAGCCCATGACAGTCTTCCTAATCACTAGTGTAGCCTTTGCTTGTTACTCACAGCTGAGAACAGTATCTGAGCAGTTGGGACATCTCTGGAGGGATCTCAGCCCTTTCTTCCAGGAGAACTTGTTCCAGCTCATCTGAATTGCGTGGTTTCAAAGCTTGGACATTAAGCATGAACCCACTCCACAAATTCTCAGAAGAATCTGGGCTCTGACTCGGCCACTCCAGGGCATTGACATGGTTTCCTTCAAAAAGTTTTTGAATTCATTTAGATGTATGTTCTGGCTCATTACCTTTTGGGATAACCTAGTGGTGACGTAAACGTAGACTGGCAGCAGATTTCTTTACATTATTTATCAGAATAACAGCAAAATCAGATTATTCATGATCCTGTTCACTTGAAACAGGTTCCCTGTGCCTGAAACAGTGAAATAGCCCCACAGCATTATGCTTCCAACACTATGTTTCACTGAGGGAACATGAAATATGATATGAAAAGCATGTTGATATGGTGATGTGCATGGTGAGACCAAAGGAGAGACCGGAAAGAGAGAGAAAACCTATCCCTGTGTTTCAGATAATAACAGGCAAACATCAGTCTGGCTTTGATTTGAGTACACCAAACCCACACTGATGAACTGAACTTTCATGGATGATGATCTCCAAGGTAACTATTATAAAGAGCCTTAGCAACAGCCTTCCGTCAAACATAAAGTCCAGAAAACACTTGTTCAGCAGTTATGGTTGTTCCTATTCCAATACCAGCATCGGAATGCACCGGTTCTGCTGAAAATAAGGAAAATTTAGTTAGCCATCTTGAACTGGCACTATGTTAGTAACTGCTATCAAACCTGTACTCAGTATCAGCTGATACTCAAAACTAGGATACCTAGCTTTGAAAGGACACAGACATATTGGAGCATCTCTGTGATCAGAGCCTGAACCAATAATCTTTGTAGACATCTAGGGATTCTTGTCAAATCCTT
The DNA here is from genome assembly GCF_033807715.1 of Cololabis saira. Taxonomy (NCBI): domain Eukaryota; kingdom Metazoa; phylum Chordata; class Actinopteri; order Beloniformes; family Belonidae; genus Cololabis; species Cololabis saira. The sequence continues at coordinate 18,953,814 of NC_084598.1, forward strand.
CAACACTTTCCTTTCCAAGCTTTTGGAAATCTTGTATTTCTGACCATGCCAAGGTTTGTTTTTCACAGTTTATTTCCTCGTTTTTTGCAAAGATGCAACATGGACTTGTTCTAGACACTGTGAAATGATTGGAGATTGAAGTATAGCATTCCTGCTTCAGATGAACATTTTAGTATGACATTACCATTTCTTAAAAAGAATTTAAGACAAGTTTCTCCAGTGTTGAAGTGACGAGTCCTTTGATTGAAGTTCTGATGCTGGTTTAATGGTCAGTTGAGGTTTGGCAACACAAATCACTTTGGGTTGTAATAATTTTGACCACTTCAATTTTCACTACCTTTTGTAGATGGAAAACATTATTGCACGTTAAATCAAAGTGAACCAAATAGGGACCTTAACAATTTGAAGAATATTTTTGCTATGTAAATGTTAAAAATGATGCAATCGTAGTTCAGTTTTTCAGGGACATCATTTTTACCCTAACTGTATGTAGCTCCTGCATGAACACGTGTTTTGATTTAAATAAACTATTCAAACATTACCATCTCCAAGGGGTTTTCTGCTGAAATAAGGGCTGGTTTTCCGCTTAGTTTCCAAGCTCTTGGACTCTACAAGCAGACAGAAAACACAGATATGAAAAGAATAACTAAGCAATTTCCAACAAATTTTGTGGAATTAGGCTCAACAGTCTTTTCATAATCTCACTGTCAGACAAGCTGCAGAAATGACCCTACAAACATACATACAAATTTGAAATAAATAAAGAATATACGATATTACACACAATACGGAATATTTTAGGAAAATTTTAGGAATTGGAATCTGCTTTCAAAGACTCTGTGTAAATTTAAGATTTTACTTATATGTAATAAAATGTGAAACTGAATGGTTTATAGTGCATTGGATGTGCTAAAATCAAACTAAAATAAGAATGCTGGGTTTAAAACATTTCTGTCAAACAGTGTAAAACATACTTACTATTCTGGGAACCCGACATTGGTGTGCAGCTCCCACTTGTGATGTCAGGTAACAACACCTCCTCTTCAACATCCTGGTGACTGTCAGCATCAGCCTCCACATCAGAATTAGACTTGTTCTCACCTTTGCAGTGAAACTGTGTGATATCTGTGTCTGATGCTTTCTCACCTTCTGTTTCACTCCCAGTTGCAGCTTCAACAGTCAGACTGGGGACTGAAAGCTGCAAGTCTGTCTGTGTATTGTTGTGAAAAAGTAAAGTGTTCTGCTGATTACTGGAAGGGGCCAGTCTGAAGAGCTTCTCTCTCAGCTGCCCGACTTTCTGAGGGCTCTTCTGCACGTTCACATCATCCACTAATCCTAATGATGCAGTTTGTGAGCAATCCTTCACAATCTCCTCATTTTTGTCTTCACAAACCTCTATGTCTGCAACACTCTCAACTTGAATTTTGCTGTTAATAGAGTTAGTATCTTCTGGAGTCCTTACTTTTCTGTCTTTAATATCACTGCTGAGGAAGGAAGAGGATTTTTTAGATTTACTTGGAATGGAATCCATCTTTTTATCGCTTTTCTCCTGCTGTCCATCTGGTTGCTTTTTCCTTCGTCTCCTGGGCTTTGCATTTAAAGGATGTGTTTCCGAGGTAGTGACATTATCTTTGGATGCGGTGAAATCAAATAGGTTTATGTCCAAGTTCCATTCAACACTTTCTAAAAGGAAAGCTTGGAGGGACGCTTTTGACCGGAACCTCTGCCCTTTGGGACTTAAATAACATAAATCAGTTAGTCACTGATTTTACTCCATCCATGATGGACAATTATATAAAAACAAGATTGTATAGAAAACACAAACCTACCTTATTATGTAGACATCCAGTTTCCCTGCTGTCTTGCCTCCTTTTCGCTGCCTAACCACTTTAATCCACCCTGATGGCATTAGGGATTCATGACTTTGGTCATTCATACCCGCACTGTTCTCCATATCACAGCCAGAATTATGTATTTTGACTGATGTTGTCTGTTGAATAATCTGGAGTTTTTATCAGTACATCAGGTGCCATTCCTGTTCTGTCACATTTACCTAGAATTTACAGCAGAAACACACGTTATCTCAGAATCAGAATCAGATTTTATTGGCCAAGTTTGAACATTGCCCGACAAGGAATTTGACTCCAGTAATTTCGTTCACTGTACCCAGATTTAAAAAATAGCAAACAGTAAATAAATGTGGCACTTATTAACATATATACAATTAAAAAACTGAAAGGTGCAGTAGTATGAGGTAGGCTCTAAATAACATATGTACAATTTTTAAAGTGAAAGGTGCAGCAGAATGAGGCAGACATGATTATTGTTGGAAGGTGCATTGTTACAGCACATGATAGTGCCATTAAATTACTGTTAGTATTGTTATTGTCATTGCACGGTAATGGATTTCTCCGAGACTCTATTAATTGTGAGAGTTCATCAGAGCAACAGCTTGGGGGCAGAAACTGTGAACTATCTAGGAATTTTAAAGTATAAGTGGGAGAAGTAACATTAGAAACAATAGATATACAGTATATAAAAGCAACAGACGCTGAATTAATTACCAGCAAAGAAATCGCCTTTGTTGAACCTTACATACTTGACTTCTGAAAATATGATGTGCAGCTCGGGTCTTCTACGCTTCTTTCTTCGTTTTCGGGTTGTCCGATATAAAGCCTGAATTATGGTTCCGCGTTAAATCGACGCAGACCCCTACGCCGTAGGGTACGGCGTAGCCTACGGCGTAGGTTTTGCTTTGGTGTAACGCGGGACCATAAATCAGTCTTAAGTCTGCCCAGCACACACATGCCGGGTTCATAAACAGGAAGTGGCGCGTAGTTCCGAGTCTGCGCAGTAGGAGCCGAGCGCTCCATGGCAACCAGAGACCGACCAACAGCGACCTGTTGCTCAACAAAAATAAGATAAAAATAACAATTCATCTGGCTTTTGTCTGGTTACAATGTGAAAATGAGAGCCGTAAAAGTATGGCAAGAGCCAGGCCGGGAACGGTAAGAGTGCACTTGATTCTGATAAAGATTTCCACCCAGAACCCTGTGATGTAACGCTAGGTGGATAGCAACGGTTGCTATGCAAACTAGCGTTAGCCGGCTAGCGAGCATTAGCATCGCATCCATTCTGTTACAGCATTTCTCCTCAGTATTTGACACGTAAACGGTGCTGCATGCCAATGTTATTTTTTGAGAGGAAGTCACTGGTCGGAGTAAACATAAATGTTAGACTTGCAAACGTTTATCGGAGTTTAGGAGACATAAAGCTAACGGTGTCTAATACTTGCTTCATCAGAACATTTCATTCATTTATAAACTCAGTCTTTTAGTAATACGACCGCATGTAACGACTGTTGTCTTAGTCCATGGGCCAGACCAGATGTCAGTGCCACTCAAGGTGACAAAACTTGCTTATGATTTTTGAAAAGATCCACGTCTGTAGATGATATTCTGGTATGATTGATTGATTGATTGAATAATTTATTAGAAGAATTGCATAGGATCAGGTACAGTTTCATGACAGTACAGATTCGCTGATACAAAGTCAACTAAAAGGCATTATTCCAAGAAAGCATTACACTTGTTTACATTGGAGACCTTTTTTAAACTCATATAACATTGAATGACATACAGGTAAGAAGCAGTACTTTGTAGGGAAGATTGTAAAAAAAGAAAAGGGGGGAATTACTGTTATTTTGCACCGAGAGAGACTTAAAAAGGTGATGAGACAAATAGAATAAGAATAAGCCAAATAGAATACGCTAGGTAATACTATATGAGGTTATGGTATGATAACCCTTCCTGAGTGGCAGCTGTATCATAGTTATCAGCTCATGAAGTTACCCACCCCCTTTAGAAAACTACCCTATAGATGCTGGTGCATGTCCTGGTTTAGACTCATGTACAGGATATCTGTCAATGTTTCACTATATTGTCTTTGGTATCATTTTAAAGGGGACCTCAAGCTAAGATGTGAATCTTTCTGACCAACATAGAGGTCACTGCAGCTCTTTAAACTATAAACAACACACATTTTTACACAATTTTCACCTAAACGATATACTATCTTTTATCCCTGTGTCATCTAGGAACAACAGAGACTCAAAATACAAAAACTGGAATACTCACAGAACCATAAGGATTCAGGAAATGTATCACATCTTAGCTTGAATGAATGATTTAAAGGTCCCCTTTAAAATGATACCAAAGACAATATTGTGAAACATTGACAGATATCCTGTACATGAGTCTAAACCAGGACATGCACCAGCATCTATAGTGTAATTTTCTGAAGGGGATGGGTAACTTCATGAGCTGATAACTATGATCCAGCTGCCACTCAGGAAGGTTATTATACCAGAATATCATCTACGGACGTGGATCTTTTCAAAAATCATAAGTAAGTTTTGTCACCTTGAGTGGTACTGACAAGTGAAATTTTGGGCTCTGGCCCATGGACTATCTGTACACAGACAATAAAATCCACTCCAGAGATGATCGGGGCTTCTATTTGTTTTGACCATTGTAAAAAAAACAACCAAACACATGTGTGACACATGTGTTTCTCTTAAGAAACACATCCTCCTGGTGTTAACCAAATACAAATTGAGCAATGTTGCATGTGTAAGGCAAGGCAAGGCAAGGCAAGTTATTTATATAGCACAATTCAACACAAGGTAATTCAAAGTGCTTTACATCAACATTAAAAGTGGCAAGACACAATTAAAAAGTAAATAACAAATAAAATGAGATAAAATTATGAGAAAAGAAGGTAAAATAATAAAAAGCGCAAGTTGCAGAAAACTAAGGGCAGTAGAGTACCGCAGGTACACATCTCATTCGCAGTTTTCAGAGAGTATTTAATTTAAGAGTACGCTTAAATACCAAATAAATGAAATAAAAAGATAAGAAAAGAGGTAAAATAATAAAAAGCACAAGTTGTTAAAAAACAAGGGCAATAGAGTACAGCAGGTAAGTATTTAATTCAAGAGTACGCTTCAGTAAACAGTAATGTTTTTAGGCCTGATTTAAAGGAGCTGACAGTTTGAGCAGACCTCAGGTCTACAGGAAGTTTGTTCCACCGGTGAGGAGCAGAATAACTGAACGCTGCCTCACCTTGCTTGGTTCTGGTTCTTGGGACACACAACAAACCAGATCCAAATGAACCTCAGGGGTCTGGGAGCTTCATAGGAACTAACAGATCCAGCATGTATTTGGGTCCAAGACCATTCAGTGCCTTGTAGACCAGCAGTAAGATTTTAAACTCTATCCTTTGACTCACTGGAAGCCAGTGTAGTGATTTCATGACCGGTGTAATGTGGTCCAGTTTCCTTGTGTTTGTAAGGACTCTGGCAGCAGCAGCTGCCTGATAGATTTCTTCTTAATGCCTGTAAAACAGTGTAGTGCAGTGAGCCTGTGTAGCTCACTGCAGACTAGAGTACACAGAACCTTTACAGCAGGAGGATCTAAACAACAGCTCTAGAAATGCATGGCACAACACTCCAGAGTCCACTGCTCATGTAAAGGCTCGGTGGTACATCTGCATCTCAAGGTTAAAGGACGGGATTGAAGATGGTAAAGTTAATATTCGAGATAAAGAAGATAGATGTTGAAGAAAGGAGAGGTTGAAACCATCCATGTTAAAAAGAGAATTTTAAGAATAAAAATCAAGGCAGGTGGGCTCAGGTTCTCATTATGCAGTCTTGATTCTCCTCCTTGGATGGTTTCACTGCCATTCATGCCTTGATTAACATTTCCAAAACACAAGGAACGGGTTCGGTAAACAACAGTAGAAAAATGACAGTGCGTCTTTGACTCATGTGACTTCAGTAATCCACAAAGTATGAAAGTAGAAGCTACAATTCATAACTCTGAAAGCCCTCATCAGTCAATTTGAAAGGAAGATGTATTTTGGCTGACATGTGAAATATCATTAAGACCCAAAAGAATAAAGAAGTCCAGTAGCCTTCAAGCATTTAGGATGGCCTGGATGATTGAGAATCTCTACAAACGGCTTAAATAAAACACATTTTATATTCAATAAACCTGTATTTTTATTTATCTTAAGAAGGACTCTAGTATACTCTTAAATTCAGTCAATACTGAAGAATTCCTTTGTCTCTGCTTCCCATTCAGTTCAATTCAATTCGGTTCAGTTCAGTAATACCTTATTCATCCCTGAAGGGAAATTATATGTTACCATGCCTCATTATATTCACTTGAAAGTTTAAGTAATAGGGTTGAGACATTTACATAGACTGTTCATTGTGTCACTTTTGCACACACACACACACACACACACACACACACACACACACACACACACACACACACACACACACACACACACACACACACACACACACACACACCCATGTTTAAGTTATGTTTTGGTGATTGTACAAAAATTAAGAAAATTCATATATATAAAGTCGTATAGAAATGCTGTGTTATGCCACAAGATGTCAAACTGGAAACCTTTGAATTATTATTCATTTAAGCAATTTATGGATGGATCCCTATATATTATTTTAATATACTCAGATTAATGCAAAAAATATTTAATTTTTGTTCACAGCATTTATGACCTTGCCTTCAAGCCAGATGGAAGCCAGATCATAATAGCTGCAGGGCTTCGTGTTCTGGTAAGGCTGTCCTTTGCTCTTTCAAAGCATGTATCTGTAGACAATATTATCATTATCATTATTATTATGAAATATGTTATCGTTTTGCAGGTCTGTGATGCAGCAGATGGATCAATTATCCAGCCTTTAAAAGGACACAAAGATATAGTGTACTGTGTGGCCTATGCCAAAGATGGTACTTCACTTTTATTTTGTTTAACATTTTTTCAGTTTGTTTGCTACTTTTTTTCTGTATCATTGATCACTGATCATTTTTACTATCACTAACAACCATATTCTTTTGCAGGTAAAAGGTTTGCTTCAGGGTCAGCTGACAAAAGCATTATCATTTGGACCTCTAAACTAGAGGGTATTTTAAAGTATACGTAAGTCTCTATTCCTAAGGTTTATATAGTGTCATTATACTATCTGGATCTGTGGAAAGCGCCTAGAAACAACTTCTAATGTAATAGATGCTATATAAATAAAATTATAACTAAAATTCAATTTAATTGAATTTTACACGATGTGCATTTTATGATCTCTGTAATTTTCTTTTGTATGTTTGTTTATCTGCAGCCATAATGACACTATTCAGTGTGTTTCATACAACCCAGTCACTCACCAGCTTGCCTCTTGCTCATCTGGTGACTTTGGTGAGTTCATTTTGAGTTTAAATCAACAATGGACTTATAGATAAATATTTTCGCACAGTGAAGGCCAACCTGGAGCTCACAACATCCTTGTATTTTTGACATTGTAGGTCTGTGGTCACCAGAGCAAAAATCTGTAAATAAACACAAAGTGAACAGCAAAATAACATGTTGTGGGTAAGTGGAGTCTTTAGTTGTAACCTTCTGCAACAGGATTGCATTTTCATGTGATGCATTGAGGCTTTTAGCCAGGGTTTCATGTGATTACAGGTGGACTAATGATGGACAGTACCTTGCCCTTGGCATGATGAACGGAGTGGTGAGCATACGGAACAAGAATGGAGAAGAGAAGGTCAAAATTGAGCGCCCTGGAGGCTCCTCCTCTCCGATCTGGTCCATAGCCTGGAATCCCTCTAAGTTAGTCCCTTCTGATTATTCTACTATAAAATTGTAGAAGACTGATTCCTTATCTTTATCAGTTTTAGTTAAAGTACATGCTGTAAAAAACTACATAGACTTCAGTGTTACATACACTTTGTGTTGGGCCAGCAGGTGGCAGTAGTTGTAAGGGAAGCGACTGAATTGTGAGGGAGGGGATTATAACACCCTGGATCAGTTTTCTGGTCTCAACTTGATGTTGCCCTCTACAGCCAAACTCAGGAATAGTCCTTTAGCTACTGTAGTAGACCACCAAACCAACGGCTCAAGGGAAAATAAAGGTAAAGGTGGGAGTAATGAGAGGTGATGGATATGTTATAATTAGATGGCTTTATATATTACGATCAGTCACCATAGAGGTCAGACCATGAAGTAATTTAGGGAAAGTGTCCCTTGAGATGCTAGAGATTTGGTTTCTGGGAATTAATTTGAGTTTTGACAGGTTGAACTGGAACATATGCTTACCATGTAATTCAATACTCTGTGTTGGAATGCACATACGACTGATCAGAATGAAAACATTGTAAAGTTTTCCATCACTAATGGAGGCTGGGGGGAAGACTTGACCATATGCCTTTTAAATGAAGGTTGGCTTCCTTGCTTTTCACTGTCATGATTTCTTAAACAACCAAAAATCCCATCAGCACAGAAGGCTGTCACGAGTACTTGCAGCTAACCTCTTTTCATTTTGCAGGGACGAACACAATGACATTCTGGCTGTGGCAGACTGGGGTCAAAAGCTCTCCTTCTACCAGCTAAGTGGAAAGCAGGTGAATATTGAAAATCTGTGTGCTAAAAATCCTGACTGTAAAACCAGTGTCTTGCATCTTAGTATGGACACCACAATTCCCTTTCCAAACGGTATGTGCAGAGTCCTGTTACTGCAACATGCTTTTTAAAACCTTTAAATGATTTAAAAGACCATTTAGTGGATGAAATAGCGGCAGATTTTCCCTCTAATAGAAAATAACACACGAAAAACAGTACTAAACCCCTGCACATCATAGACTGCCATAGGTATAGGAAACAAGAAACTTGGAGATTGTTTGTCCAAAATGTATAGAATTGGAAATGCTTCATTGAGTTTAGGGTCTGTATTTCCTTCTGTTATCAGACTATCAGGGTCTGTTGAAACGTAAAGGGTACTCTGGAGGTGGTTCTGCTCTGCTTTAATGGCCTCCTCTCTAGCCCTTCCTCTCCCTCATTTCTCTTCTGTTATGCCTTAGGCTCATGCTTTTTCATTGGCTTATTTATCACTTTAAATTAACTTTCTGTTTTGATTACAACGCCAGGGATTGTTCACAATGAAATCAAATAATTAGACATTCTCAGGGAAACCTTTTTTGTGCAGTGAGGAAAAACAGATAGACCGAACTGGTTGACCTGATATGATGCAAAGCAAATGGACTTTGAACTCCAATACAAAAGAGGCTATTTAAACCAAAGAATCTCTTTCTCTTTTTCTGTCTTTTCATCAGACTCAAAAGGATGGTTGAATTTACTGGGGACTTTGAAGTGTGTCTGCCTAGATGGTGGGAAGCATTGGCTCAGGCTCTGAGAAATGCTTGTTATATTCCTTTTTAATATCCTATTTTCCCTTTGTCTCCATCAGATTGGAAAAGACAGGATGCTAACCTATGACCCGTGTTGCGTCAGCTACTTCTCAAAGGGTGAATATATAGTGATGGGTGGCTCCGATAGACAGGTGTCCCTGTACACTAAAGATGGCGTGCGGTTAGGAACCATTGGAGAGCAGAATACCTGGGTGTGGACATGCCGAGTTAAGCCTGACTCCAACTTTGTGGTGAGTTCACAGCTGGTGAAGCCATATAGTCATATATTCTCTACTTATGAATAATAATGGATGTGACAGGAACAGAATGACAAGAATTCAAAACACACTTAGACACATATACATACATATATATATATATATATATATATATATATATATATATATATATATATACATATGTATACATATGTGTGTCCAAACTTTTGGTCTGTACTGTATATGTTTATGTGTGAATAAATAGCACTGTTATTTCTGGGATCATCCTCGAGGAAACTAACCTAGGAATGTAGATGTACTGCTAGCAAATTAAAATCTGCCTTGTAAGTACGTCTAGCTACAATCCATAGGAGCTCATTAATTACGGTAGGCCCAAATTCTGGCGGAGCCAGTCAAATCAGTCTATCTTTGTAGATAGGGTTCCTGGTTGGGCTTAACACAATCACAACAGAGCTGAATTTACATGGTAAGAATTGTAGATAGCTTTGGCATCGACAGTTCTATCTGTTCAGACTTTTTCTTCAAAAATTTAATGGAAGATTTAGGTAGGAAGGCACCTAAATGTATTTGCTGTTTGAAGAGAAGAAAAGTTTGATTTACTCATCAACACAACACACCTGTTCACTCATTTTCGTTACCTTGAATATGTCACCATGTTCGTTGCTCTGATTGTACGTAGCGCTAGCCTACCACACGCAAAGGTTTGGTGCCTCCCCTTGGATGGGGAGGCCCTATGGATTGTTTCCAGACCGTACATATTTTTTTAGATGGTGGGTGTGGTCGATCTATAATATAATGTGTGTGTGTGTATATATATATATATATATATATATATATAAACTGTAATACTGTATAAAAGCATTTCACAAGTATTGTGTCGAGTATTCAAAAATGTGTTTCCAAGCACATCTTGGTATTATTCTATAGAAAAGAAAATTCTAGTATGGCATCACTGTATCTAAGAACTTTACATTTAGATTTGGCTATTTGGGTTAAAAGAATGTCGAACATCTATTATGGTCATCGTGAACAATTTTGGATGGAGGTTAGAAATGGTAACTATTCGAAAATTCAATTCTCCCAACGAAACAATACACTTGGCATTGAACTAAAGCAAACCAAAAGGAAAAATTATAAATATAATATTACTTACCAATTTTGAAAGTATTTGTGCTTGGTTGGAGAAAAAAAATGACATTAATTCCCACAATTAAATCGAAACATTTTTCTACATGTGTCCACTATGCTTGACAACCCTCACCAAAACCTTCCTAATATGGCAATGGTTTGAATGTGTGCAAATCCATCGGCCTCTACAGGGCCGTGTGACATCTAGTGTTAGATATCTATGGTTTTGGTGTGTGGTCTAACAGGTTGACCACAAGAGCCAAGGGCTAACAATCCTAAAGTGGGCACTCTCGCCACTTACCATGGTGGAGTGTGACATATCTTGGTGGGTAAATTGATTTCCATCACAAGCATGTGTATTGTGATGGAGAAATGTATCATATTGCCTGGTTGCTCTATAGCTTTAGCTTGACTAAACTGCATATACAGTGCCTTGCAAAAGTATTCACCCCCTTTCACTTTTTACGTATTTTGTTTCATTACAGCCTTTAATTCAATGTTGTTGTTTTTTTTTTTTATCTGAATTTTATGAGATGGATCAGAACACAATAATCTAAGTTGGTGAAGTGAAAAGTGAAAAATATATACATAAAGCTATTTTTTAGAAATAAAAAAACTGAAAATTGGTACGTGGATATGTATTCACCCCCTAAATTCAATACTTTGTAGATCCACCTTTTGCACCAATCACAGCTGCAAGTAGCTTTGGATAAGTCTCTATGAGCTGGCCACATCTTACCACTGGGATTTTTGCCCATTCCCCCTTACCAAACTGCTCCAACTCGTTCAAGTTGGATGGTTTGCGCTTCTGAACAGCAATCTGTAAGTCTGACCACAGATTTTCTATTGGATTGAGGTCTGGGCATTGACTAGGCCATTTCAACACATTCAAATGTGTCCCCTGAAACCAGTCAAGTGTTGCTTTAGCAGTGTGTTTGGGCTCATTGTTCTGCTGGAAGGTGAACCTCCGTCCTAGCCTCAGATCACGCACAGAGTGGTATAGGTTTTACTCAAGAATATCTTTGTATTTAGCACCATCCATCTTTCCCTCAAGCCTGACCAGTCTCCCAGTCCCAGCTGCGGAAAAACATTCCCACAGCATGATGCTGCCACCATCATGTTTCACAGTGGGGATGGTGTTCTTTGGGTGATGTGATGTGCTGGGTTTATGCCAAACATAGCGTTTTCTTTGATGGCCGAAAAGTTCAGTTTTAGTCTCATCAGACCAGAGCATCTTCCTCCAAACATTTTCGGAGTCTCCCACGTGCCTCTTTGCAAACTCAAAACGTGCCATTTAGTTTTTTGCTGAAAGTAATGGCTTTCTTGTGGCCACCCTGCCATAAAGCCCAACAGCGTACGACTTATTGTTGTCCTATGTACAGACACTCTAGTCTTTGCTGTGGACCTCTGCAGCTCCTCCAGGGTTACCTTAGGTCTTTGTGCTTCCTCTCTGATTAATGCCCTCCTTGCCGTGAGTTTTGGTGGGCGGCCGTCTCTTGGCAGGTTTGCTGTTGTGCCATGTTCTTTCCACTTGGTTATGATAAATTTGATGGTGCTCCTGGGGATCATTAAAGATATGGATATTTATTTATAACCTAACCCCGACTTGTACTTCTCAACAACTTTGTCCCTCACTTGAGTGTTCTTTGGTCTTCATGGCAGTGTGGTTAGTGGTGCCTCTTGCTTGTTGCAGCCTTTCACATAAGGTGTGTATATGTACAGTACTGATCATGTGACACTTAGATTGCACACAGGTGGACATAATTTCACTAAATATGTGACTTCTGAAGAGATTTCTATGGGCTTCATAACAAAGGGAGTGAATACATATGCACATGCCAATTTTCAGTTTTTTTCATTCTAAAAAATAGTTTTATGTATATATCTTTCTCATTTCACTTCACCAACTCAGACTATTGTGTTCTGATCCATCACCTAAAATTCAGATTAAAAAAACATTGAACTAAAGGCTGTAATGAAACGAAATACTTAAAAAGCGAAGGGGGGGTGAATACTTTTGCAAGGCACTGTAAAACATACTGAAGTGATGAGGCATGCTGAACAGAATTGGTTCTTATCAGATTCTCTCAGCTCGATTGTGTAGATGCTTTAACCACAGGAACAATTTTCCCACTCCCTCAGTCTTTTTTTAGAGGTGTTAATAGGATGTTGTGCTACATTGTTATCTCTTATCTAGGTGCTGGGCTGCCAGGATGGGACCATTGCCTGCTACCAACTTACCTTCAGTACTGTTCATGGCCTCTACAAGGATCGTTATGCTTATAGAGACAGTATGACCGATGTCATGGTCCAACACCTCATCACGGAGGAAAAAGGTAGAGTTTTGCATAAGCAGTTGACTAAGTTAGTGACTACGGATCTATTATGTTGCCTCCCCAATTAATATGTTGTATGTCTTTTGGCATCACAATTGCTGTTGTCATATCTGCAACTCACCACTGGTCATGTGAAACGTCCACACTCTTCCACTTCATCATTTGTTGAATGCAGACAGTCTGCTGTTTAGAGGGAAAGTCGTCAATTAATTTTGACAGTGACAGTATTTAAAGTATAGACGACTTGCAATACATTTTCTAGAGGGGAAAAAAGAAAACTCAGGTGGCTAAGACACAGAAACCTACCTAACCAAGGCCCCACACACGTCTACCATCTCACAATATCCTCTTTTACAATAGTGAGGATCAAATGCCGTGAGTTGGTGAAGAAGATTGCCATCTACAGAAACCGTCTCGCTATCCAGCTACCTGAAAAGATCGTCATCTATGAGCTGTACTCGGATGACATGAAGTACCGCGTCAAGGAGAAAATTTGCAGGAAGTTTGAATGCAACTTGCTGGTGGTCTGCTCCCTGCATATCATTCTGTGTCAGGTGAGAAGAAAAAAAATTGTCTTTTTGGCATTGCGTTAAAGAGTATACCTGAAATCATCGAAAAAATTGACCAAATGTTTCATTTAGACTTGTAAAATTACTTGCTACAACTACAACTTGTCTGTATTTTATCTCTTTTATAATGTAACTGTTTATTTTCTGTTAAATTTATCAGATTAAATTCTTCTGACCTCTGATGAAAAGGATAATTATACCCACCGCACTTAATTGTACCCTTTAATTGTGTAACTTCATAGTGACATTTGAGTACCAATAATGTGTTGAAAGTGGAGTGAATCAGCATCAGCCATTCACCACTGACCTACACAGCCCGGGAATTGAATTGCCGGGTCCCCAGATGTTTTGTATGCAGCTTGAACAAGGCTCCAGCTGTACATATGCTCAGCTGTCTGTGCCTCTCCCCCTTCTCTTTCTCTTCAAGCTAGATAAAATAAGGCCCTTTGAATAAAAGAGAAGGACTACACTCTGTTGAACCAGCGGGTGTCTCTTGGGGCTCCTCTCTGTTTTTCAGCTGTGTGTGTGTGTGACACAGGCTGGTAGGGAGGAGGAGAAGCCATAACACAGAGGTTATTCCCTTTTAAATCTGTCTGTGTGTGACAAGAGGACCCTCAGATCTCTCTATTGGTCATACTCGTGTTTCATGCCTCACACAACTTGTAGACATTACACATGGACTAGCTCATAAATGCTGTGTAGGTCTCCCATACATCAAATGTTCTTTATTTTTATTTTAGTGTTGCTTTTTGATGTTGAACTACCTTCTCTAGTGTTTAAAGAGCAACATTCTACAATTTGTTTGACTTTTATGAGTGTGAAATATCAAGTTTCAGTGTTTCATTCATAAATAGTACATATGATTATGGTTTAATATATCCTGTTTTGCTCTGGGCAGGAAAAGAGACTACAGTGCTTGTCCTTTACCAATGTAAAGGAGAAAGAATGGGTGATGGAATCTCTAATCCGTTACATCAAAGTGATCGGTGGTCCGCCTGGCAGAGAAGGCCTACTTGTGGGGTTAAAGAATGGAGCTGTGAGTACTCCAGGGAAATTCATTCCAATACATAAGCTTACAAAGGGCTGTCATTCTCCTATGCTAGTGGTTGAGGAATTTGAGTACAAACACTGAAGACAAAAGAAGCTTGTTCTCTTAAAGGTCCCATATTATGCTTTTCCTGACTTTCAAAGTTTCACAATGGACTCAAACTGGAATATACTCCATTTCCAGGCTGTCTAGCCATCATTTTAACAGGTGCATGATTGATTTATCAGTACAAAAAGTTTTGAAAAAGTAAACATACTAAGATGACTTTCTCCTTACATTATATTTGCATATGCAGATTGGTCTTCTTAAACTCCAAGTACAGCTCAACCCAGCTCATGCATCTGTGTGCACTGGGGTCAGCCCTACCCCCCTTAGATGTGATTCAGTTCGAAGACAAACATTCTCTAGTTGCTTCTGTCACTGTGGCATGTGACTGACAGTGACGTGTCTGATTGGAGAAAATTAGAATTTTTATACTGCATGATCTAACAGACTCAGAGAGATCAGTGTAAAATGACTACCGTATATTTTTCTGTTTGATCAATATGAATAGGGACCTTACTGCATAATATGGGCCTTTTTAATGAGAAATGAGGATGCAACCATAAATCCCAGAAGATGTTTGTGGATCCAACATTTATTTGCTGTGTTGATTTTGCTCTGGTCATTGTTTTTGCAATTCAGATCCTGAAGATCTTTGTCGACAACCCGTTTCCCATCACGCTGCTGAAGCTGTCTACGTCAGTAAAATGTTTGGATATGAGCGCCTCCCGCAATAAACTTGCTGTGGTGGATGAGCATAACACTCTGTCCGTCTATGACGTCAACAGCGAAGAACTGCTTTTTCAGGTCAGTCATTGGGATAAATCTAACTGGGCAGATTTTGAAATTGTTTGTGTTTTAAATAATTTGAATAAGACACAAGACCACATTAGTTGAAAGTATGTTCTCCCAGATGGTCTTTGTTCCACGTACACCTCTATGCCTTATTTTTTTTACATCTTTTTCTTGCATATTCTCTGCATCTTCACTGCAGGAGCCTAACGCTAACAGCGTTGCCTGGAACACCCAGTGTGAGGACATGCTGTGCTTCTCTGGTAATGGCTACCTTAATATAAAGGCTAGCAACTTTCCTGTACACCAGCAGAAGATGCAAGGCTTTATGGTCGGCTACAATGGCTCAAAGATATTTTGCCTGCATGTCTATTCCATGTCAGCGGTGGAGGTGCCTCAGGTGGGTGGTATGATGTCAGCCTGCCCTAGTGTCTTAAGATACTACAAAAAAAGAAAGAAATTATGTCATGCAAGGTATTTATAATCAGTTGGTGAGATGAATGCAAGGGTATAATTTATTACCTCTGTTGATTTCTTCCTATTTATTGATCAGTGTCTGGATTCTTTTTAATGTGTAAAAATTGTAATGCTGTTTGACTGTGATATTGTTGTTCTGCCCAGTCAGCACCCATGTACCAGTACCTTGAGAGGAAGCTATTTAAGGAGGCCTACCAGATTGCTTGTCTGGGTGTGACAGAAAGTGACTGGAGAGATTTGGCTACAGAAGCCCTGGAGGGACTTGACTTTGAAACTGCCAAGAAGGCAAGTGAAACACACAAACTGCTTCAATAAGATCCAGCCTGGTCATCCTATACCAGCGATTTTCATAGTTTTTTTTTTAAATGCAAGTGATGTTCACTGTTTTTTACATGTGAGTCACTTTTCGAACAAACTGCTACTCAAACCATTATTTTTGTCTTATTTAGCACCATATAGGCCTACATATTGTGTATGTATGTGTGTGTGTGTTTGTGTGTGTATGTATGTATATATATATATATATATATATATATATATATATATATATATATATATATATATATATAAAGATATTTGTATATAGCATAAGAAGTTTACTAGTTTTGATATGAGAGCATGGTTGTACAGAATATGTGGTGTAGCAATCTTACAGAAAAAAATAATTCTAGTTGTATCCTTGCTTTTATTAGAGACCTATTCATTTTTATCAATTTTGCATATCACACATGCATGTGACTATAAAATTACCAAACAGAACATGGTGAAGTATGTAGTTCTGTCATTTTAAAGCTATAATTTAACAGATCATAAAGGCATCATAAAGTACTCTAGTACTTAGAGCCTAATATTATTCAGTTTAGTCTTGAAATTGTCTGCCAAACTGTTACTGGCTGAATTGAGCATGCTTTCCTGATGAAAGAAATAGCCTCAGGTGTAGAATGATAATGATTCTTTATAGCAGGATTTTTAGGAAACTCGTAATGCAAACAAAGCCGGACACTTCAGGTCCCCAAGACGCAAGTCCTGAATCTTTCTGCATATTGCTTCCATTTTCAGGCCTTCATTAGAATCAGAAACTTGCGGTACCTGGAGCTGATCAACAGCATTGAGGTAATGCCTACTCATGAGGGAATTTAAAGGGGGGGCAAAAAACAGGTCATTATTTTCCTTGAATTCAATGATTTCTCTTCTCGCCAGAGCATGTGCTGATGTAATCGAAGTCAGTCAAAAAATATTACGGTCTTCACACTTTTTTTTTCTGAGCCACACATTATATAAAGGTGGAGCCTGTATGTCTTGGATTCAGGTCACATTCTTTCAGCAAAATGTAGAGAAAAAAGCATAAATATTTATGCCATTCACTAAAAACAGTTGTCGAGCATTTCTGTGACCAACACTGAATAGAATTGCATGAGTTTTCCAAAGTAAAGTTCATTGCATTTCGCATGCAAATAGTTTTTTAATGCTTAGTATTCTTGGCTCTCTGTATTTGTGAACTCAGAGACATTAAAGTTGTCCAAGTGTGAGTGACTACGTGTATGTGGCTGTTTATCTCTGCACACATGCCGGTATTTGCGTTGACTGATTTGCAGGAGAGGAAGAAGCGGGGTGAGAACGACAACGAGCTGTTCCTGGCAGACGTCTATGCCTTCCAGGGGAAATTCCACGAGGCAGCCAAGCTCTACAAACGCACCGGCCATGAGTCCAGAGCCCTAACCATGTACACTGACCTGCGGATGTTTGAGTACGCCAAGGTGACTGAGTCATTGATTAACCAAAAAAAGAAAAAAACTAAAAGGGGCATGGAGAATTAACACACAGCATACTTTTTTATCTATACAGTCAAAAAGACCTGTGCAATCTTGGGTGTATCATGGATTTAGAACATATGTTTTTCTTTATTATGTGCAGTTATGCCAAGTTGGGGCCCTGCACTGTGTTGAGACTGCCCCACTCTACCATCTGTCTTTCATCTCCTCCTACATCACTGTAATCTCTCCGTATATCATCTGATCAGTACATACACAGCAGACGGCACTGTAGTACAAAACAAGAGCAAGTTTAACACATGGTTACATTTGTGACTAGTGCACAAACCTACAAATGAAGTGATAAAAGAAATAAAGCAAACTTCTGCTCTTTTATGAAATCTTTGATGAAGCGGTCAGCTGGAGCTGAGACAAATACATTCATTCAGTTTTAATCAGTCATTATATTCACTTTCATAGAGCAGATAACGTAGCCATAACTTGTTCATGTATATTTCTGCATGCATTTGTATCAGATCTTGTCAGTGTTTGATGTGGCAGCTGTATATTTATGTGTGGCTGTGTGGCCATCTGGTCCCACAGGTTGTTTGTTTTGGATAGGATGAGTACTGGGGGGAAAGGCCGTCCAGCTTCCTTATGTTTGTGTGATTCTCTTCCTCTTGTCTCAGACTCGACCTTCATAGTTCTGTTTTCAGGACTGGACTTCTCTTGCTCTTGTTTCAGGTTAAAATGCGGATTCTTTATGTGACATTATTAACTATACATTATTTGTTTTCCAGTTTGTGGCCCAAAAATGACATAAAGCCATTTCTATATATTTGTAATGGTATTCTTAAGTTAAAATTTTTTTAAAAAAATTACTTATTAAATACCTGTACCGGTATGTACAATAATGTGCTTTTTTTCCTCAACCATAACTATTAATTTGAATGACAGTTAGTGCTTGATAAGAGTAATGAAGTTGATCTTTTAAAAAAAACTAAACAAAAAAAAAGCCCCAACTCATTGGTCTATTTTTTTTTCTTTACTTTATTTTCCTTAACTTCTTTTGTACAGGAACTGCATCAGTTTGAGTAAGCAAATATGACATTGCAGTCAATGTTAAAGGAGACATTTTGCCTGTACTTTACAAGCTGACATACTGTGGTTTCTTCAGATCATAATACTTGATTTGTGTTGGTCTAGATAGCAAAGGCTTGCAGTGCAACAGCTCCTTTTTCAACCTTCAAAATTTGTTTTCAGAGGATCATGTTAATAACTGTGTTTTTATAGATAAAGTTCTGTTGATGTTTACTCAGATTAAAAGTTATCTTGAGGGGATATAAAACATTAGATAAAGTGCTGGAAGTCCACTAGTCTGAAGTTAAATTAACAAAATAACTGCTGTTCAGATTTTGCTGTTAATAATGAAACAAAAATGAAAGTTTTAACTTTCTGTTCTGTTTAACTTTCTGTTTCGCTTATTTATTTTAGATTATTTAAGTTGTGAATGGAGATCATAGTTGGAGATACAGTAAATGTGGGGGGCTTAGCTATTTCTACTCTCTTCTGTGTTTGTGATGTAACTGTATCCTTTAAATCTGAATAGGTCCCTGAATTAAATATTTGCAGACATGTCTCTTTTACTGTGAGATGTTCCTCTTTATAAGATTGTAACCATCTGTCTTTGCAGGAGTTTGTTGGGTCCACAGACCCGAAGAGCTCTCGGATGCTAATGACCAAACAGGCAGATTGGGCAAAAAGTAGCAAGGAGCCACGAGCAGCGGCAGAGATGTATCTATCAGCAGGGGAACACGTGAAAGCCATAGACATAATTGGAGAGAACGGCTGGGCAGACATGTAAGTATCTGTCACTCTATTATCATTGTAAATGGGGTTTTTCACTCTGCGATAAGCTGCTACCTTGTTTAACTTTTTTTTTGTAGATGCCTGTTGATATTTCTGTGTATGATTTATAAAGAAAACTGTGGGACCAAACTGTTATGGGATTCCCTGTGGTGAGATCCCCTGAAAGTACATACAGTATATTTAGAGGGGAAAAAATTCCACAATACACCTTCAAAATTATATTCATGTAAAACAGAAAGTACATCCACTTTCAGTTCTAATGTTTTGTTTATTCACTAAATAAACATTTGGTCTTCACAGTGTCCTTAAAAGCAGCCCAATTCAAGCTCAGAGGAAGAGCAAAGCATGACCTATTACACTGTCATTATTTATTTAATAAAAAACGAAATCACAGGGCAGAGTCAGTGTGTGGGAAAACTAAGTATTCCATGATTCAGTAGCGTGTGAAACCACCATTAGAAGCAATGACTGGAATATTGCTACGTGTGACCTTATGGTGCAAGACTTCTTCAGATTCCCTGCAGCACCGGCCGCTACAGGAGTTCCTTCCTGCTCACAACCCTAACAATCTATAATGACTCTGAAAAAAATAGATCATGAAAATTAATACAGCATCTAATTTTCCTTCAGGGTTAAGAAAGCATTATTGAATTGAGTTGAGTTTAGTTGAATTGAATTAATTTGAAGTACCAGTTTCTAACATTGTTGTAGATTAATTTTTGCCCACTCTTCTTTGTAGGTGAGGTTTGTGTGCACTGTTTTATGCACTGCTCTCTTAAGGTAGATTAATATGATACAATTTGCTAGCTGGTCATAATTGTGCTGTTCACACTACTACATGACTGATTGGCAAGGGGATGTTGCACAACAATGATCTGACAAAGACAACCAAGTACTCTATCTCATCTCCAAACTGATTCAGCTTTGCCAACAAAAACAAATGCAAAAAGTAACATGGAAAATGACAAGAAGCCACATGAAAAACAGCAGTTGTTCATTTGACAAAGGACCTGGTGAAGAAATGAGTGGTGCATGCTGTTTGCACAATGATTTGTTTAGAACATGAGCAAAAAAGGAAAAGACATCTTTGTTGTTGTGTCTTTGTCGTATTTTGCACAGCATATTGCTTTACAGGTTTCCCTTCCTCTCAACAACCTCACCGCATACATTACTCTTTCTCTGACTTTAGTTTAGATGTTTAGTCACCGACAGCTCCTGATATTTAGCATGATAGATATCTGTCTACCATCTGAGATGGCTCAGCAATGAATCGACAAGCCTCTTTGATCTGTCTTTGAGTAGTTCACACATAATCACATGTTGATATGCTTCTGATTAAGAGATTTTTATAGTTTATTTGGCAATAAAAAAGAATATTTGCTGTGGTATTTTAATATTTCAATGGCCTAGTGGCCATTGTCACAAATTTAATATATTGCAGATTTCATGGTGTGCTTAAGATAATCATCTCTATATTTTTTTATTTCTGTACACATAAAACATTATTTTTTAAATTATATTTATTACATGTTGACCATACATAATGGCAGGCTGTCATTTCACATGTCGTATCAGCATTACCTGCAGACTGGACAAGTAAATACACACATCAATCACATTTTTGACACATAAAGCAGTATCTGACATACTGAAGGAAAACTGTGAAGAACTTCCTGTGAACAATTACACTTTCTTTAAATGTCAATATTATGCGGGGGTGGGCATGTATGTGTATTGAATAACCTGGGAAACTGATACCTGGTGGTTGTGTCAGAACGTCCCTTTGAATCCATCTGTGCATACTGTGCATGTTGGACTCCTGTGGCGCTACAAGCGGATCAGTGCAGCAACACTGCTGCTGAATACAGTTAGAGCTGTTAAACCTGAATCAGATTCAGTTTGTGACCCTCGCTGATTCAAGTTCTTTATGGGGTCACAAGCATAGTTTGATACAGCAGACACCTATTTGAGTGTTTTTTTTCCCCCTTGCCCGATCTTTGTCCTCAATCCTCTCTTTTTTGTGCAGGCTGATCGATATTGTCCGCAAGTTGGACAAGGCTGAGCGTGAACCACTGGCCAAATGTGCACTCCATTTCAAGAGGTTGAAGCACCACGGCTATGCGTCAGAGACTTATTCGAAGATGGGAGACTTGAAGGCTCTAGTGAACCTGCATGTGGAAACCCGACACTGGGAAGAGGTCTTACGCAATCACTTAAATATAATGTGAAACACACAGGACTGTATTTGACAAACTGGTGGGGCATTCAAAAAGTATCATGAACCATATAATAAGCTCGCTTATTTTATGTTTTGTGCAGTTTTGAAGGCAACACCGGAAAGGAATTTGTTATAATAAACTCAGTTGAATGTAAACAATGAGGCAATATGCTTGCTAAATTGACCTGAAACCATACACACACATACAAATACACACCAACCACAGTTATTCATTTGACTTTTGGCTTTCTAAGGATCCATGCCCATATGAACAATGTACTACCGTACTTGAAATTATATTCTGCTTCCATTCATATTCTTGGTTTTCACATTAGAGGAAAACAACACATTTCCTTTATTCATCTCTGGTCTGTTTTGAGTGAAAGGAATTAACAGAGACGCACATTGGTTGTTAGCCATGAACATTGGAGCCAAAAAAAAAATTCAAATCATAATGACATGGTTTTAGGAAAATGTATTTGATCCTCAGAGAGAAAGAAGAAAGAGCAGTGGAGGGAAGCTTAAGTTTAGAGAACAGTTAGGTTTTGTGTGCATCACTGCAGGAGGTGAACAGAACAGACTTGGAGAGTTATAACATTGGCCATATGGATGCTATTCACTGCTCCCACTTTTCTCTAAAACAAAGTATTTATTTAAATGACTTTCAGCTCGCATTCCTGGGGCACACACACATACTGGGACTCTCTCTCTCTCTCTCTCCTTCCTTTGTTCTTTTTCTATATGGCATGGCTTTTGTGTATTTTTTGGCACAGATTTTGCCACAATATTGAGCTTAAGTCATTGTGTTTGGCAAATGTGTGCCCACAGGGTACTACAACACTTAACTAGTGTTAAATTAGCTTAGAGTCAAACTTTCTTGACTTTCAACTTATCTGGACTTAAACTAATGTCTGTTTATATGACTAATGTTTGGTAATCTGTACATTCCTAATCAACTACAGCTGAGCCTTTATTGCCCAGACCAGTTAAACAGGGTTGTAGATGTTGTTTATGTGTGACTAAATTCATTAATCAGTTGGACAAATATGCTGTATAACATCTCATGGGTCCTGTGTTCTCTCACCTGTCAACTTCCCAGGCATTCCTGCTGGTGGAGAAGCACCCCCAGTTCAAATGTGACGTCTATGTGCCTTATGCCCAATGGTTGGCTGAAAATGACCGCTTTGAGGAGGCACAAAAAGGTCAGGGCTACAGTTTCATCCTCTTCTTGATGGCATATAACAACATGGTGTTTACATATGGACATAATTAAGCTTGGCCAGCTCTGGAAGTGGACTTTTCATTACTTCCTTGAGATTTTCTGTATGCCTTGTGTAAAAAATGATCCTCTTTCCTGGTGCAGAGCAGGACACAGCTCGGCTGCCTGTTTAGTGAATGACATGCATGCTTGCCTCTAATCACCAGCGTTACAAGCAGCTCTAATGATGATTACCAACTGTAGCCATAGTTATAATCAGCTCATAGATTTATAATTATGATCTCAGCAGGCATATTTCCTCTTCCTCATAATCTTCTTCTTGTTTCAACATGGGATACATGACTGAGCAGGCCCTATTGTAGTTGGGTTTGCTTATGGCCATGCAGACATGTTTGACTGTGTACATTTTAAACAGGCAGCTAACCAGTGAAAGTATTGTGTTACTTGTGGCTGTGATGTCTCAGAGTCTGGCATGCCTCTTTTCCACTGCACTGGTAGATCTCAATAACAAACCTAGGAATAGTTATCATTGCCGTAATCTGCTGAACTGGTCTGTTTCTAATTTTGGGGCTTCAACTGGAGCCCAGTTCATCCCAAAGTGGGATGTTGGAACCTCAGGAGGGTTGATGTGTTTTGAATTTACACCATTTGCACCCAAAGGCTGTTTAACTGTCTGACTACCCATTTATTAGAGTTAAAGATATCTTTTGAAGCTGTCAAACATCTGAGTTTCATCAATTTCCCTTAAAAAGACTGCTTTGTTATCTTTATTTCCTTTATTGCACAATGCATAGTACATTTGTTTAGTCAGCAGCTCTGATGAGAAAATATTGAGTAGCACTGCTGCGCTCCAGTTTCCCTGCCAGCTTATCTGTTGTGTCTCTGTAAAGG
Source organism: Cololabis saira (assembly GCF_033807715.1). Lineage (NCBI taxonomy): Eukaryota > Metazoa > Chordata > Actinopteri > Beloniformes > Belonidae > Cololabis > Cololabis saira. The sequence goes on from NC_084598.1 coordinate 18,977,668, forward strand.
GGAAGGGGGGCATGCTTGTCAGAAACGGTGGCAAACAGCAGCTGAATTTCTGTCCAGTTAGGTTTACTGATAAATGTTTGCCACTAATAGATTCTGACCCCCACTGTGGTTGTGGGAGCAGGTCAATGGTGGGGTAAACTCTTTAAAGCTGCTTCTAATTAGTCTCTAATGGTAACGTGAAGAATTTATTTGGGCTTTAAAGCCAAACTGCTTTGGTATTTGACATTCAAGAACAGCCACTGGGAAAAAGGCTTCTGCTAGTTATACTTTTGAAAAATTACACTAGGATAACAATCTTTTATCATGTATGGATTTAAGACACACACACACACACACACACACACACACACACACACACACACACACACACACACACACACACACACACACACACACATTCAATTAAATGTTATTTATATAGCGTCTATTACAACACAAGTTGTCTCTTGGCACTTTCTAGAGACTCAGAACACCCGGGAGCAATTATTACATAAACAATGGCAGGTAAAAACTCTCCTAGTGGGAGAAAAACCTTAAGCCAAACGGTGGCAAGAAAAACTCCCGTTTTCGAGGAAAGGCTAGGAGGAGAGGCTAGGAGGAGAGGCAAGCAATAGGGGTGAGGAGCACCGGATCATATTGTAGTTCCCCTGAATTGTAGGCCTTTGTAGCTGCACATGTATGATGAAGCTACTGTATGTTTAAGACAAGCCTGCTCAAGTCTTGTCCTGTAGTTGCACCTATGGCTAAGTTTGGTTTTAAAGGTGGAGGTGGTGTCAGCCTCCTTAACCCAAACTGGTGGTTGGTTCTATAGTAATGGTACCTGATAGCAGAAGGCCCGTCCTCCAAATCTACATTTAGAAACTCTAGGAACTACGAGTAAATCTGCACTCTGAGAACAGAGAGCTCTTTTAGGAACATAAGGTACTATCAGGTCTTGGAAGTATCACGGAGCTAGGCCGTTTTGGACTTTATACGCAAGTAATACCATTTTGAATTGGATTCTAAGTTTTACGGGGAGTCAATGGAGTGAGGCTAACACTGGAGAGACGTGCTCTCTCTTGTTTATTCCTGTCACAGAGGACACAGTAGCACTGGAGGCCATCACAACACCATTTAATCTCTTCCGAAGATGCTTGGGACCAAATATAATAACCTCTGTTTTATCAGAATTTAGAAGCAAAATGGTAGTGGACGTCCACACTTAATGTCCTTAATACTGCTGTGTATCATCGGGATAGCAATCAAAATTGATGCCATGTTAATATAATAATAATAATACCAAGGGCTGCATGTATAAACTGAACAAGATGATTGTTATCTGTAGCCTATCAGTCACTTTTAATGTGCTGGAGAATTTTGGCTCACTTGTCTTTGCAACGTTCCTTCAGGTTATTGAGGTTCTCAGACATTTGTGTCCACTTCCTTCTTTTAAGATTCCATCTTAGTTGGGTTAAGGTTTTCTCTTTGACGTCTGAAATGTTTATATATTCTAGAGTCATAACTTGAATACAGAAGAGTTGGAGGTAGACTTAGTGACTGCAAGTTACCCAGATCTGGTTGCTGAATCATCACCCCTCCACCACCATGTTTGACATTTGGCATGAGTTATTTGTGTTAATGTGCTGTCCTCCCCTGGACATAGTTGTACACTTTTTGATTGTGACCTACTTTTTCATATGTTGAAATGCCTACTTTTATTCATCTGTGTCAGAAAAGCACTTTTCTGTGGTTTATACCAAAGACGAAGAAGGTACTACCGTTGAGCTGCTAAAACAATGAGAAGTTCCTTGTCAAAGTGAAACCTCATTAATGAAAGTGTCATATGAGCGCCTAACCTCTTGCTTGTTTGTTTTATTTAATTTTTGTCTGTTTTCTTTAACTCTTCAGCATTTCACAAAGCTGGCCGTCAGAACGAGGCTGTAAAAGTCCTGGAGCAGCTTACCCACAATGCAGTGGTGGAGAACAGGTTCAATGATGCAGGTTACTATTACTGGATGCTTTCTATGCAGTGTTTGGACATTGCCAGAGGTGAGATGCATCTAAAATTAAATTCATGTTTTTAACCAGTTAGTTTTTATTGTAAAGCTTCACTTTACAATTCACTTCATTTTGCTTTCTAATTTGCTTTCAAATTACTGCTCTTTAATTTATCTTGATTTTTTTTTTTGTTTGTTTTGTTTTGTTTTTTTGTGCCTGTTCTGCTATACAGTTTTGCAGGGATGCATGACTATCTCGTTGCTTTTCTACAATGACAATAATTTATTAATTTGAATAATTGCTTTGTCTGTTTTTTATGAATCAGAAAGTGAAGAACAGAGGGATGAAATGCTAAAGAAGTTTGAGCGTTTTCAGCATCTTGCTGAACTTTACCATGTCTATCGCTCCATTCAGCGTTACACGGTGAGAATGTCAATATTTCTTAGTCCTAAAATACAGAAAAAAGAAGGGGACTTTGAAATCCCAAGGAGGCAGTTGTTTTTTTCCCCTTGTTTTTCCCTTCTATCTCTATCTCTCTCTCTCTATATATATATATATATAGATGGTTAATACCAAGTTTGGTAAAAGCCAGATATATATGCATTTTAATTTTCCAACAGGTTGTTTTTTGTGTGTGTGGATGTGTGTGAGTGTGTTTCCTTCACCAGCCCTCTTGGCAGTCTACCATATTTAATTAGTCCCCCAAGAAAAGAAAAAAAAAAAGTGAAAAATAATACAAATTCTGCCAAAGAGGACAAAGATCACCGAAAGTGGGACGGGAAAAAGTAGGAAAGAAAAGGCAACAGTGATGGGTGCAGTTTGGTGAGTGTGTGATGTGTTGTAGTGTGTGTGAATGAATGTCTAACGTGTTGTGTTTGGGAACAAAAGAGACGTAAGACAACCAGGTATTTATAAAAAGAAGAGGACAGAGAAAAGGGGGAGGAGCATTCTATTTACTATTGATAACATATGGTATGTGACACTTGTGTGCTGCATGTGTAGTGTCTTGTGTGTGCAGTGTGTAGGGGATGCAATTAGGCCTGTGAGTATATTTAAGTGTTGGGAGGGGAGGGCAGTGTTGATATATACGAATGACATATACATAATATCCATACAAATATCTTTGACTGCTCGTACATATTTAAGTATACCAATAGGAAGTCGTATACATGCAGTCAACTAGTACATATACATATTATGGGGAAAAAGGAATAGAGAATTAAAAAAATAATAATAAATAAATATATATGTATGTATGTATATATATATATATATATATATATATATATATATATATATATATATATATATATATACATACATAAACACATGCAGTTCCACACAAAAATCAATGTGTAAATATCAATTAAAGAATACATAATTATCCTACATTTGTCATTTTTTGGGATATTATATATTTGGTGTTGTGTATTATATCACAATTCATGGTTAGCACACTAGTATACTGTAGATAACTTTATTTATGCATGAACATACATGTGGTTAAATATATTTACATGCAAATATACGTCAATACATATTCTCATGTATACATGTGCTTAAATATATATAAATACAATTAAACATTTATATAATATTAATATGTATACTATATACATATGCTTATAGGAGGTAAGGAGGCAGTTTGATTGACTAAAATTGCTTTAACACGAAATCAGTTTTTTTTTATTTTTTTTTTATGTTTCACAGCCCTCTTTTGAATCACATTTTATTACACACTTTTTACAAATTCTTCCATACTACTGTGAGAAAGACAAGAATAGGTTTGACGCTGTTAGATAATACAAACCACAAAATGATTTCAGTTTAAGAAGAACATTAAGATAAGCACAGAGGGTGGTCTGAAAGTGAACAAAAGAGAGAATAGAGGGCATTAAGTTGAAGTTGCAGTTCAATGAGGTGAAATATCAGCTTGAAAGAAGCTCCATTATTAGACTCCTGATACCTTCATGGCCCTTATTGCCATGGCAACAAGCTGTTTGATAAAACAAGATGGCAGCCTTATCAGTGGTCCTCAACCCTCAGCCTTAACCTGTTACCAGCATCACATCCCTGCTTATGACTTCTTAATTGCCAACCTGGACTGGGTCTGTATTTCCTTCTTTTTTTTTTTTTTTTTTACTTTTTGCTCTCATTTGGTCACACCCTTGAAACACAGGGGCAATTATTTGATCCAAACCTGACCAGGAAACATCTATATCTTCTTTAAACATTCCAGACAGGTGCTATAGATTTCAACTTGAGGGATGAAAAGCTTTCACTGATTGCTTTACAAAATCCATCTTTCCCTTTCAGGGCACTGCGACGAGAGAAACTGCAAAGAGTTGGACTGTTTTTAGAACAGGTTAAGAGATTAAAGAAATAACGATGGGATTAGAAAAAGACTGATTATATAAGTGTTATCAGATATTTATATTATTTTATAATCCCTTCCACCTTCGTCTCTTTTTCAATGGTTTTATCTTCAGGATGAGCCCTTCAGCTCCCACATGCCAGAGACACTCTTCAACCTCTGCAGGTTCCTCCTCAACAACCTGACCAAGGACATACCACCAGGCATTTCTAAAGTGTATCCTTACCTTTGACTGCATAAAATATAAAGCAATTGTGGATCCCTATCTGTCTTGACGCAGTAAACTACCCTGAAATCAAAACTGTTAGAGCTGAAAATAAAGTGGAAGAAAAAGTGCTGAAAGTAATAAAGAAATTGGACGAGTTGTTGTCACGACACAAACTCCACTGCTCCCGAGAAAAGAAAGATGATAATGATGGGGAGGAGATGATGCCAGCAAAAAGCATATTTTAGGTTACTTAGACAAGTGCTTTGATTACTGAGTTCCCTGTCATTAAGAAGAAAGTAAACCCTCTTTCATTTCAAAGGTTTTACATATACGGACAATTCATGTCCGTGGTCCTTACCAGGTCTTAAAATGAGGTAAATGCAACCTGAGATGAACATCAACACATTAACAAAACACAGTATCTTTAATTGTTAAAGAAAAACTAAACCACAATATTGAAACTGTGTGGTAAAAGCAAACTGACTCACTTGCAATATTGCAAACCTGAGTCATGAAGTCATGTTCTTTTTAAAGTGAAGAGGATTTCTTCTGGCTGTCCTTCCAAACAAGGCTTAGCTATTCTCTCTCATTGTGCAGTCAATAATCATATAATATGCTTACTGGGGACCGTAGAGTCACAAATGTAGCTCTTCAATTCTTTTGCATTCTCTCTGAAAACATGGAAGAATGATCTGCGGGTGAACGTTGTGGGGAGTCCAGTCCTTGGATGAATGTGAATAACTTTACTCATATAAAGTGATGGATACCACATGGTTTTAAAATGCACTAAAACCCTTCCCAGATTGATGCACAGCAACAATTACTTTTTTAGTATCTTTTTGTGGCTGTATTTTTAGTATCATTACTGATGTCTTTTCTTCTTTGCTTTGTATTAACACACATGAACTAACAGACAGGCAAAATGACTGCTATTATAGAGGTAGTCACTCTTTCTGATGATCATTTATTCAAGTGTGGTGAATTATTAATACATATATAAATAATGTTATACCAAGTTCTGAATCTGCTTTTGCATTTTGACATAGTTTTATGGAATTATGTAATATCGTCTGTGTTTTTCTGGATTTTATTTACTTCCATTTAAAAGTTGGGAGCGACCTGCTTGTGCCTTTTTCCCAGAAGAGAGTGGTAAAGGCTCCAGCAGACCCCACTGACCCCGACTAGGAAGAAGCAGGTAGAGCTGATCGATGAATGAATACATGGATAGTGAGGAGTTAATTTTAGATTTTTTTGGAGGGGATTTTAAAAAGGCTGTTCTCTTTTTTTCACATGACTGTACATAAACACATGCCGACCTCACCCACAATCACACAGATGTAGTCACATGCAGTGGATGTGGGTAGGAGGAAGGAAAGTCCAGTCTTGGAATAGGAAATCGGCCTAAGCAGCTGGGATTCTCTATAGCCAAGCTAAACAATTCCACCAACTTTGAAGTAAGATTTATGGACTTAGTGGGACTTAGTGGGACTGATTTGGACGTTTTTTTAACAGTTATACACAATGGTGCAAATTACCCATGAGCTAAACAAGTTACACAATAGAAGAACATGCATTTGAGAGCGCCAGAGCCGCTTGTGTAGGAGGAGCTGGAGAGTTGCTGAGTGGAGAGGAAAGGAGAGGAACAGTGTTGAGTTTTAAGTGATGGAAAAGGGCCAATATGGAGCTGTGCAGCTGCAACTCATTGAACTACACTTAACACTCTCTTGAGTTGCTCTTCTAACAATCTCTTTCTACCTACAACCCCAAATCAGAAAAGCTTGGGATGGGATGGAAAGTGTAATTTATAAAAGAAAAAGAAAAACAATTTTAGTCTGACATTTACCTTGATGTTTATTTTATTCCTGAGTACATATATCTATAACAAATCTTTCTTTCACACGAATTTTCCTTAACCTGACTCTTAGTAACACTTTGTATACGTTGGCCAAGCAGAGTCGAAACCTTGGTGCATATAAGCTCGCCAGGTATTCTTACGAGAAGCTCCAGGAACTGCACATCCCCCGCTTCCTGGAGTCCATAGAGCTGGGCAGCCTCACCATTCGCTCCAAGCCCTTCCATGACAGTGAGGTGTCCATCACCAAACTCACTTTGAACTTTAAAGGATTAGCAGTTATTCTTTTCCTCTATTTTGCAGCTTAAACTGCCTGTGTTTCCTGCAGGACCTTATTGAAGGCATGATGTGCTACCGTTGCTCCACCAACAACCCACTTCTAAACAATCAGGGGAGTGTGTGCACCAACTGCAGGCAGCCTTTCATCTACTCAGCTTCATCATATGGTCAGTGACACAAAAGTACTGTCTAGTAATTTCTTTAAAATGTTCCTTTTTTTTAATGTGCCATATGTTTTACACAGAGGTGCTGCCTCTGGTGCAGTTCTACCTGGAAGAGGGTATCATTGATGAAGAGGCTCTGTCTCTTATTGACCTGGAAGTTCCTCACACAGATCAAAGGAACGCACGGGGTCAGGATATGGATAACGGCGGTATCCTTTGATCAACTTCGCCACATTAACACATACAAATCGCAGCAGATTGTTCTCATGATTTATGTGAATGATTAAGTCCTCATTCTGTCAGTCCCCTGACACGCTGTGCATCTCTTCTAATTGAACCATGTGGCTCTCTTCTGCCTTGTGACAACTCTAAGAAGCTATTTAGTCTGCACTGGCCTTGATTCTGTGCTTGTGGGTAAGCCGTCAGAACTAAGTCATCTTAGCTCTTGAGCTAATAGGGTTAGTGAGGCTCTCCTGTCTCATCTTAATGTCGGCAACACTCCAAGAGCTGTAGCCACGGCCCTGGTGCAGGGATTAACCTGCATTAGCCAGCAGACACTCAAGGGCACAGAGGTCTGCTGTTCTTCCAGGGCCATGATGTGACTGACAGGCATTACTGATCCTGAACATGTCGCCTCTTTGTATATTCTCTCAGAGGTAATTTAACCAAGGACATGTTCTTTTTTTCTCTTTTCGTATGTTTGAAATTATGATTACACACATGACAAGTAAAATATCTGATGTTTAAATGTGCAAAAATATATAACATGCACTGCTTTGGGTATTTGATCTTAATTGACGACAAAAGAGCTGCAATCTTTGAGGATAGATGATGGTTTGGACGATGCGGAGGAAGATCCATTTACAACCAAAATGAGCTTTGAGGTAAGAAGAGATGAGGTGATTAATATCCTGCCAACTGGGCTAACCAGCTGGACAAGGTGAAAGGACAGAGACCACGAGGGGCTATGGTGGTGTTCTTCTGTGTGTCCAAACAGCAAGGAGGCTCCACCTTTGTCCCAGTCAAGGTGAGCCGTTCGGTGCTGCGCTCTATGAGCAGAAGGGACGTCTTGATCAAACGTTGGCCCAGGCCCCTCAAATGGGAATACTTCCGCTCACTGCTGCCAGATGTGAGCATCACTATGTGCCCCACCTGCTTCAAGGTAAAGCATTTACATATACACAGTAAGGCCTCAGTGAACTGTGAGGTTGTTTCTTCTTTTCTGGCTTAATTTTTCTCTTTATTTAGGGATGTCTTAATGTTTTCTTTTCTTTATTTCCTCACAGATGTTTCACAGTGAGGATTACGAGCTGCTGGTGCTACAACACAACTGCTGTCCTTACTGCCGCAGAGCCATCGATGAACCAAACTGATCTACTTTAAAATGGAGCAGCTTAATCAAACTTTTCACTGTTTTGTACATTCAAATGTTTGTCACTTTCTTCTATATTTCATTTTCTGTATTCTCTAACTGTTTTTACATTTGTATTGTAATATAGATTCCACTGTAGTCTGCTGTGAGGATATTACAGCGCTACCCTGTTACTGAGGCTCTGTCTGAATAGCAGCCCTTTGTTGTCCAAGGATGAAAAGCTGAAGTAATACCTTTAGTCTTTGAGTCTAGGCCCTTGTAGAGTGTAAGAGAAATGCACCATCAGCCACTCAGTCCAACTGGATTAACGGGATCAGATTACCTTGGATGGTCTATAAAGACATTATAACTGGGTGTACAGTGTAAAAATGGGATTAAGAAATTGTATTTGACAAAAACATTCATTTGATGACTAAAAAGATCTTTCAGTCGACATGCCTGCTAGGAAAGACCAGATTAAATGTAGCGAAGCAATCAGTTAAACTTGAAAATAAGATCAAATACAAAGGCAGGTTCTTGAATTTCAACCCAAATTATCTCCTTTTGTGACTCACTATGTGGCCAGGAATGATTTTCTGAAATAATCAAGGTGTTCATTCTACTATTCTACTTCTATTTATCCACTCCCATTTGTTGTCAAACCGCAATATAGTCTTTTAAATAAACTATTTTGGTATTTCATATTACATTGATTTTCTGTCTTTATGATGCACAGAAAAGTTGGGTGAAGCCACCGTCTTACCATTTCAGTGTGAACTTTAGGATTTGTTTTTGTGTGAGAGCTGGCTGGAGAATGCCTGTCAGGAGTCTGTCCCACTGATTCTGATTACACTCAAGGGTATGAGTGCAGCTCTGCGCTATGCCGCGGTTAGGGATTAAGCTTTTACGGATGCAAATGAGTTGGATTCCTCCAGAAATTTCATTTGTAGTCTGTCCACTCTGAACGGTTGAAATCACAAACCATTTCTTTTATTTCCCTCCCACTCTCTGCTCTCATCTTATTCTAATGCAGCACTGATGCACGACAGTAATGATGGGCTTTATTTAACCATGGCTATAACCTCTCACTTTAAAAATGCTTTACATCTTTCATATTCTGTATATTTATTCAGGAGGGGTTTTTTTTCCCATAGGACTTTGTGTGTATGTGTGTGTGTGTTAATGTGTGAGAGGAATCTCAGGCTCTCTTAATTCCATCTCTGCTAACACTTCGCTCTTTCCCCGTCCCTAATCCGCCCATCCTATTAAAAGGTGCTGCACCTCCTTATGGGGCTGCTGAGAACATTTTTTTTTCCACCAGATTCATCTCTCCATCCATCTTTTCTCCCTCATTTCCACCTCGGCTGCACCTCTCCTCACAGTACCTTATCCTGAGAGGCGCAGACTCTTTTATCTAGGTCTCAGAAGACCAAAAAGGTATCAAGAACTGCAGCAATGAATGGCACGGAAGGACCCAACTTTTATGTTCCCATGTCTAACAGGACTGGGTTGGTGCGCAACCCCTTTGAGCACCCTCAGTATTACCTGGCTGAGCCCTGGAAGTACTCTCTCCTAGCTGCCTACATGCTGTTCCTCATTGTCACTGCCTTCCCCATTAACTTCCTCACCCTCTATGTCACCGTCAAGCACAAAAAGCTGAGAACCCCTCTGAACTATGTCCTGCTCAACCTGGCGGTGGCCGACCTCTTCATGGTGGTTGCAGGCTTCACGGTCACGCTCTACACAGCCCTGCACGGATATTTCATCTTGGGCATCACAGGCTGCAATGTGGAAGGATTCTTTGCCACTTTAGGAGGTAAGAGAGGACCCGTGACATGTGAGACTGTCTTCGTGGATTTGGATCAAAACATTGTGTACATGTTTCATTATAATTATAAATATTGCTTCTATCATTACCGTATTTTCTGGACTATAAGCAGCACCTGTATATAAGCCGCATCCGCTCTATTTAAAAAAAAAACAATAAAAAAAGATATACAAGCCGCACCTGTATATAAACCGCATCCGCTCTATTTAAAAAAAAAAAAAAGATATGCAAGCCGCAGATATTTATGTTGTTAGATTAGATATTTACTACATGTACAGAAGGATTTTGAACTGTAAATGATGTACATGTATGTACCTAAATAGATCCTTTCCTAACAGTGTCTTTTAACACGGCAGCAACTTTGCTGATTAAAACTGGACAGAATCAAGAGAAAATAACGGCTATTTATTTATCTATTTATCTGTTTGAAATCTGCTTCTGCCTACTTCTATCTGCTAAAGAAGAAGTAGCGTATTCTTCTTTGCATTTATTTTGTCTTAGTTTTTATTCTAATTTCGGTTAGCACTCCCCCTAGCTGTGGAAAAATCCACAGAATAGCCGCACCTTTGTATAAGCCGCACGGTTGAAAATCTATGAAAAAAGTAGCGGCTTATAGTCCAGAAAATACGGTATATGTGCCGATACTGTGTGACGTAAATGTACTGCATTAGTGCTGAAGCCATAATCTAACTTGATACATGTTCTATGTCCCAGGTGAGGTTGCCCTCTGGTCTCTGGTGGTTTTGGCCATCGAGCGCTACATTGTGGTGTGTAAGCCGATGGCAAACTTCCGCTTTGGGGAAAAACATGCCATTACAGGCCTGGGCTTCTCTTGGGTCATGGCCCTGACCTGTGCTACTCCCCCTCTGCTCGGATGGTCCAGGTACTGTTTGTGCCAAAGTTTATAGTTTGTTTTCTTGGATTACTACAGAAATACTGTAATTTGTCCAGTAAGGATTGTATTTATTTATTTATTTATTTGAGCAGCAGGATATTTATTATGAACAGACATGTAGCATCAACTGTTGTGTACGGTGGTGTTGATGGAAATTGTTGGGGTGTTGCTGTGCGTGAATGCAGGTACATCCCTGAGGGAATGCAGTGCTCCTGTGGGATTGACTACTACACTCCAAAGCCTGAGATCAACAACACCTCATTTGTCATCTACATGTTTGTCCTCCACTTCTGTATCCCCCTCTTCATCATTTTCTTCTGCTACGGTCGCCTGCTCTGCACTGTGCGAGCGGTAGGAACACAACTGTCAATGCAGTATTAATAATAAGGATGTGATATATTGTTTATCCCTGTAGAGAAAAGCTTACTCCTTTTTGCCTTCATCTTAAAGAGAAAACAGCATTGAAGGGTCTCTGGAGATGTGAGGGATTTAGTGGTTCAAGGACACTTCAGGAGGGCAGATCGCTGCCAAGATCGCAGCTTATAGACGGGTTTTCAGCCTGCTCACCATGTCATCTTCAAGCCCTTGTTAATTACAGTAAAACATTAATAATGCATGAGGAAATCACAAATAGAAAAGACAATTCAGCCACAATTGACAACTTTTGGCTCAAATTTAGTCAAATAGCGATATAAAAGCACTTGATCTGAATTATTGTCTGACTACATGTTCTCAAAGAAAGCATGATGTTTTATGAGTTTCTGTGCATTGTTTTGCTGTGATGCTGCTCTTTAAACTTCAGTTCAAAGCAAGTCTATAAAGCTCTCTACTTCCTTAGGACTAAACAGCAGATGTCAATTGTTTGATCTTTCAACAAAGTGAAATCACAACTAGATTTATTATAGTTAAACTTACTATGACTTCTATTTAAAGATTAAAAACTAAAAAAGAACATGAAAAAATGGATTTTGGACCTAGGGAGGACAGCCTTGAAACCACGACCTCCCGAAAACTGGATCATTGGAGTAATTAATCACATAACTGGACAAACTGAACGCTATTTTGAAATGTTTTATGTGGAGGCAATGTGAAATGAACACCAACACATCTGGTACGGACGGCCGTTAAGCAGTTTTTGTCCATTTATTATCATTAAATCGTGGCATTTTATGACAAAGGAAAAAAATAAAGGTATCTGCATTACATATCGGCCATCTGCCATGTCAGTAACTATATCTTTTGGTATAGACTAAACAACCATGTCACTGCACCTCAAAACCCCCCAAATGTATTATGATTATTATTATTTATCTTAACTGCAGGTTTTAATCTGATAAACAGAAGGGATTTACACGATTGGTATAAGGTTTGCATTAATCTGAGAGCTGTTGTAGTAGTTTGCGTGTGTTTCCAAACAGATCACTGCTTCCTTGGAGTTTCAAAGCTAAATGTGTCTGTGCTCAGGCTGCAGCCCAGCAGCAGGAGTCTGAAACCACACAGAGAGCAGAGAAAGAGGTGACTCGCATGGTTATCGTCATGGTGATCTCCTTCCTGGTGTGCTGGGTGCCCTACGCCACTGTGGCTTGGTACATCTTTGCTAATCGGGGAATCGAGTTTGGACCGGTGTTCATGACAGGCCCAGCATTTTTCGCCAAGGGTGCTGCTCTGTACAACCCAGTCATCTACATCCTGCTAAACAGACAGGTATTTGTGGGGGAAAAATATATTCTGATTTGCTGATTTTTCTGTGTAAGATGGAGCTTCAGAGGATTTTTGTGATGTAATCCATCACTTTTACTCAGATACTGTTTTTGTTGGTGGCACTGACTGTGTATGCAGAGTGACCTCTGAAATCAGAGTAAGAACTTACACAATGAATATATAATAATATAAATATATGGATTATAAAAGAAATGTCTTTTTAAAAATGAACTCAGTGGTTCCCAATCCTGCAGGGTTTGTCCCCTCGTCACATGTCAGGTGATTGTGGGCTTGTGGCAGTTCCACCTTATTTCCTCTCATGTGGCTTGTTTTAATAACTAGTAGAGACGAATATGAAAAAGAAAATAGAAAAAGGGATGTAAGATAAGCCCAAAATATTTCGAGTACTATTTTCTGTTTCTTCATAGCCAATAAATGATGTCACACAGGTAGAGAATGCCAAGTGAATTTCTTCTTCCCTTATACATAAATACATAGTTTAATAATGTGGGATGAACAAAATATTAGTCACATTGGGAACAAATCCTTTTACTCTAGAGACCTTAAGGATATTTACAATACCATGAAAGTACTTTTTTCATGAAGTTGTGTATATGATCTCCACCACTAAATAAAAATCTCATTAATGTGACTAATTCAGTCCGTTTTCTTTTTTGTGGCCTCCAGTTCAGGAACTGTATGATCACCACAGTGTGCTGCGGAAAGAACCCATTTGGAGAGGATGAGGCTGCCGTTACAGTCTCCAAAACCCAGACTTCATCTGTCTCCTCCAGCCAGGTGGCCCCTGCTTGACCCATCGCACCCCGTCTCTCTGCTCCATCTGTCCCCTCTCACCCAGGGACCCGCCACCGCCAAGCAGCAATGTGTCCTATTGGCCAATCCTCTTGACTTACCTCTCCAATTGTCCTCACTGCAGTTGGCATTTTAACAACTTCAGTGGGACCGACTCAATCCGGAGCCAGCATGCGTATTTTCAGTCCATTTAATCATGGAAAGTGTTCAGCTGGTCTCCCAGATTTTTAACCCGACATCAAAGAGTTACCATCTTGGTGGCGATCCATCTGAACACCTTCCAGGCTCCCCACTACCCATAAATACCATAATAGTTGAAGCCTGTTTCAGTAAAGCTCATTTTTTCTGAATATTTAGGTTTACTTTTGGGTTCACTTGTTTAGATTCTTCAGATGAGTTTTTCTTTAATCTGTTTTTATGTATTTATTTATTTTTTCTGGTGATTAAGTTGCGATGGTTAGCTCCCTCTTCACTTGCAATATGAATGTCGTCCAGTGGAGCCGAAGGGAACCTCTGTGGGAAGAGTGTCTCCTTGCAAGATGCTGGATAAGTGTGTGTGTTTGGTAAATGTTTCTGTTCCTGAGTGGGTGCCAGAATGCCAGTGTGATTTGAGAGGAGCATTTAGTTCTTTGTGTAAAAGCTACAATTTGTGGAAGTTGTTCTGTGTTCTGCAATAAAAACAAGGCTGAAAGTCTGCACAACTTTTCCCTAACTTTTTTTTTTTTTTTTCATAAAAATATTTACAAGGTTTTACAAGAAGTTCCAGATGCTGGTTTGCGGTCCTTTGGGTGGAAAGTCAGATCACTACTGTCAAGTGTTGGTAAAATGTTGTGTTGGATTTGTGAGTTATTGTGAGACTCTTTAAAATCCTAAATACTGTCATTTATTTCACAAACAAATCATTTGGCATCACAATTACAGTCTTTCTTCAGTTTATATTGAGCTAACGTTTTCCTTTAATGTAAATTTCCCTCTTAAAATTGATCAGAATCCAACATTTCACAAGCACACTGATTAACACTTTTATACTGATGCAGCTCTTCCCAGTGAACTACATTAAAACATTTGATTTCCATAATTATCAGTCTCTTATATTCTTCTCTTCACTCCTCCTCAACCCTTCATCAACCCGCAAAGCACATTGGGACATATTGTTCGAAGAAGCGACGGGAGTCAGTCGCCTATGTTCAGTCGCACCTGAGAACATCGCAGGCTGTATGAGATGAGAGGAGTCTGTCATGTTTCTACTAATCCTGATGAACAAGCCACTTCAACAGCATTATAACACATCTATAAATATTGCTATTGACATTATTTTACAGTACAGTGCATCATTGGCTCGTTCCCTTCAGAAAAGGGCTCAGTGCGTTAAGCTCGCCACCAGGGCTTACTGCAGGTCCCGTTAACTGTGAAGACGTCCAGGAAAAAAGGTCTGCGCTCCTACACGTTCCCTCTGGAGTGTTGTTGAGCCAGGCTTGAATCCTGTCTGTGTCGTTGGGGAAAGTGTACGGCGCTCAGGAGGCGGGTTTAAACCCTTTACTGCTGCTCTACATCCTACTAACAGTCTGTGGGAATGACACTCATGAACAATAACTCCTCAGTGGCAATCCCAAGCAACCGTGGAGGCGGGAGGAAGGCAGCTGGCAGCAGAAAAAGAGACGGTGAGCGGAAGAGACTGGCAGGTTCAAGCTTCGCTGCAGCACTCGTAGATGTTGTCCTCCACAAGAGCAATGACCTGCTCGAACTTGTGGTGCAGCTGAGTGCGACGTGCAGTGGGGTTCGCCTCCAGAGCATTCACCACCTGACCAGGGGGGGGGAGGGAGAAACCAAAACGCAACAAAGATGACTTTCAGCAGCTGTCAAGCCAGGTGAAAGACTCATTGAGATTAAAACCTCTTTTTCAAGAGTGACCTGGCCAAAATGGCAGCATAAAAAGAATAAAACAATACATACAAACACAGTCAGTCACACATTCCGGGGAAACAATAAAAACAATGGTAAAATTTACACAACGGGGCAGTTGCAAGAACCGAGAGAGCTAATTTCTCTGTCTTTTAAAATGGATTTAAATTTACCCAAGGATACAAGCTCAACCAATTTCAAGTCCTTCTGCGCATCATTCCAAGTTGAGGGGGCAGAAAACCTGAACGCCTTTTTACCCAGTTCAGTTCTGGCTCTCGGGACCTGCATCTGAATAAAGTTCTGTGAGCGCATCTATCTATCTATCTATCTATCCAGAGAGAGAGAGAGAAAGAGGGAGTGAATCTGCCACCTGCCTGGACATAGAAAGTTGAAGAAGAGAAAGGGAAAGCAGCAGAAGGAGCAAATGAAGTGCTCCAGCCTTTTCTCCCATCCCCATGCATGCCTCGGCACCATAAAAGCTTTTGCGCTTCCCATATTTACAAAACCCACATCTGCTCTGTTTTTCATGGCCAATAGTTGTCGCCGTGTCAGTGGGATTTATGATCTCTTAGCAGCAGTGTGATACGAGGCAGAGCAAACGGAGCTGCAGCGACAGAATAGGCAATCAGGGTCTATTCACAGAGCTCTGTGAATCAGAGTCTAAGCCCCTGGCCCACATCGGTACAGTCCTATGACAGAAAAGAGCAGCTAAACAGTGTTATCATGAGGGTGCTCCATTAAGGCACAGTCACCTCTGACTAAGCCTTTCCCCGAGAATAGTCGTAGCAGTCAGAAAGCATGGGGGAGGACAGCGGGAGCTTGTAGAGGGCGAGTTCAAAGCAGGAGATACGAAACAGCAACCTAACAATCCCATCAGATAGGGGTGGTGCATGAGCAGAAGGTACACAGCATGTTGTTTGTTTAAAATGAAAGGAACCTGTGGGCTGGAAAGACATGACTGAAAACACTGAATAGTGGCTGCTTCTTGGAAGATGGCCCGAATCTGATTTTTTTGGGTGCATTTAACAAAAGAAAAACAGCTATTCCGTTCTCGTCTTTAACAAGGCCATTAGGTGACAGGTTGCAAGCCCTTGCACAGTAAGTTACATCCCTCAGCGCGGCTGTGATCTTCAACACTGATACGTCACGCTCTGATAGCCATCTGTGAAACTCACCGTAGCAAGCTTGGCAGAGGGGTTGTGGCTGCCAAAAACGGGCCAGTCTGAACATTTTAGACTTATCTAATCCACATCTGAGATCGCAGAGAGAGGCGGCATGAAAAGTCTCACCTGGTTTCTGTATCTTTTGGCGTATTTGTAGATTTCTGTCAAGGCCAGGTTGGTGTTGAACTCATTTCTGTACTTCTGCAGGCCAGATAAGAACATGTTTGATAAGATCACATTTCGAAATAAGACGCGTGCACAACCACAGACCTTTGAGAACCAGATCAATGTCAAAAGACCAACTCTTGGGATACTTTACTTACTCTTGACTCCTCGGCCAGGTGAGCGTTCATCTCCTGCTCGCTGAGCGGCGGCATGTCCTGTATCTGCTGGTAGTAGCACTGGACTCTCTTCTTATACTCGGGGATCTCCTTGGCATACAGCAGTTTGTTGGTAGGAGAGTCCTGGGAAAAGAAACAACAAAAAAACAAAACAGATTTGAGTCAGGGCATGCGTGAGAAAGTTTTGTTTGGCAGTGTAACTGGCTGATATTTGATACCTTTCCATCTTTGTGCTTGATGAACCCAATAACAACATCAATATATATACAACATGATGTTTGGACATATTTGTATTGTAGTTTCATGCTACTTTAATCAATATTTCTTTGCAATAAATTATCTTTTTAACTGCATTTATATCTTCAGTTACTACATACAGATAGATGGCAAATATAAAGAACAAGCAACAAGAACCACTTTTCCTCCAGAAAATAGTCCCATTTTGACCGTATTGATCATGGGGAGCTTGTGTATCTCATCAGAACAAAGTCTTGCATAGATAATCAAATTGGTTAAATTATAGTGACTGTCATAAAACTTGCAGGCCAAATGCCCCCACAGTTTTAGATTCACTGGATCCCTTTACTGCAGAGACCAGTGACTTTCCTCTAACCCGTTCCAAGAAGAATTCATCTACATGACACATCATCAGCCTTTAAAGGTGAAAGCACCTTAAAAAAATAAACTATGCAGCATCACATAATGAATACAAATTCATATTCACCTTGACGTGCAACATTAAAATGCTTCTCAGTGAGACTAATTCAGGTCCCTAGAAGAGGCTAGGTTTTCTGGTGTTGTGCTTTTATTTCTATATTGGGGAAGTCGTCTATTTCCTGTCGTTTTATTTCATTTTTTCTTTCATCTGTTCTCTTAGCTGTTGCTGTCAAATCCTTGTTTACAGTTTTGGCATCCCCTAACTCAATCAGCTCTCTCTCTTCTTTTAGGCCGTCTATTCTTCAGCCTACTGAACCTCCACACAATCACCAGTCTCAGCTCTGGAGATGTCACATGTTTACACCACAACTTCATGAAGATATTTCAGCCTAATGAGCCTAATCACTGTGATGGTTTCTCTGCTGTTTAACCACGATAATACACATATTTTGGTGTAATCATCTGAGCACCCACTACTGACACTTCTAACGCGTGAAGTGTGCGAACATTAGGGGTGGACAAAAATATCGATATGGCAATATATTCGCGATACTTTTCCAGCCGATTCAATATCGATATTCAAAATTTGAATATCGATTTTTTTTTATTTTATTTATTTATTTATTTGTATTTATTTTTTTATCCCCGATTTTTTTCCCATTTTATCACCCAGTGCTCCTACCTAAGTGACAGTCCTGGGCATTGCCACTCTCTACCAACCCTGGGAGGGCCCTGCACTGAGCTCAGGTTTTATTTCACGTTTTATTTCATTTTATAATTTACTTTTTATATAACACAATTGCCTGTCCTTAAAAAATGAAAAATAATGGACAGAGGTTTATTTATTTATGGATTTATATCTATACTGACTGATCACTGTGCCTGTCCTTGGTTTTAGTACCATCTTTCTTGTGTTTATTATCATTTGCCACATAATTAAAGCAACCTCATACTAAATTTAATGTTAATTTCATATGATGTAAATAATATGAAAAACATATACAAATATGTTGTAACTTTAGCTTGTATAGTTATAATAAAACATTGTTTTGACTCAGTTTGTCCCATGAATTGTCACTATAATCTGATGAACGTGCAACTCGGATTTTAAGATCCATCACTATCATCTGATGTACATATATACAACTTGGATTTTAAGATGTGTAATGCATTTTTAAATTTTTCGGTGAACTATGTAGAATATAATAATCGGGATATCGCATAATCGGGATATCGTGATGCGTATCGTATCGTGAGGTCCTTCCCAATACCCACCCCTATATTTGTGTAATCATCTGAGCACCCACTACTGACACTTCTAACGCGTGAAGTCCATGAACATGTAAGCACAATTCTCGGTTTGACCTTTGCTGGATGTTTTTTGTTGATGAACCATCCAAACCAGCATAAAGTGAGACAATGGAGGGAGGGGACCGTTTCCTTTGCACACACTGCAACTGCTGGAGCCTCGGCCAGCCAGAGCCAGTGAGCGTTCCAGTCTAAACAACTCTCTCCACAGCCACTTCAGCCTCTCACACTGGTGCTTATTCAAGCAGGAAGAAAAGCAGTGGGGCTAAAAGGCTGTGGGCATATTTGGTTTTAGTGGTGACTACTGTTTGTGAGCTTGTCTGTGGGAGTGGGAAAGGGACAAGGAGAAAGTAGGCCAGGGAACCAGTGGGCGTAAAAGAGACCAGCGGCCACAGCTTTCAGCAGCAGTGAAGGTACTTACAACGCACCTGAATATTTCTACGTGCCACGAGTTATTTGTGTCACCAATTATATGTGTTAAACATGTGGAGAAACTGAGAGGATGGAGCCGCAGTTTCTTCTTCTGATAGGGAACCCTCTCTCTTCCTGTCCACAAGGTCACTTCCTGCGGTTCGCCCATCTGCCTGGCAACCCCCCGTGTTTCCCTGTGGCCATCAGTGTTCTGCACCTTGCCAGATAAAACGGTTTCCGCAGAAACTACGAGCCATTCTCTGCTTCCCACCCCCCGTTCTGCTCCTACCCCTGCTGAGCTCCTGCTAATCCAGATCCCGTACCCTTCGCTGTCATGGCACGTACATGTGCACAAACAAGGAGCCGTTCACATTCAGACCACAGAGGTGTGGCGCGTCCGTCTCCGTGATCCATGTGCCAATGTGCGGCCGCATCCCTGAACCTTAGCAAAACCACGATGCGCAGCCAGATACGCTCTCTGAAGGTTCGTATCTCTGCATCCACAGATGTGTAAATGTGAATATTGCTGCTGTAAGCACGCTGGTTTTTTGGCACTACAGTGGAGTGTATAAATCAGGCTGTTTCTCGTAGAAAAGAAGCATTATATGACAAGTTGTTGGCTCCCTCCGGGGACAGCCAGAAAGAGAGAGACAGGAAGCAGAGCGTATTCAGGGTCACGCTGTCTGAAGGATGAGGCAGATTTGTGAGCAGTGAGGACATTGACATGCAAGCACACACACACACGCATGCACACAGATAGGCAGATAGAAAGACAGACGAGTGTAGACACACAATTCAAGCACATGCAATCTCATGCACTGCACAAACGGCGATCCCTGGTGCTCATGACCTTGGATAGGTCCAACTGGGCTGAAATAACACGAGGAGAGTTACACAGAGCTGACAGTCGCAGAGATGAGGTCCACGGGGGACTTCAGAGGTGTGTGTGTGGTGTCTTTTAAAAAACTAAATACATACAGTGAAACACAGACATGATTGATGGGTAGAAAATAAGAAATTACAGGTTTCAAAGTGTAGGCTGGAAGAGAGCTGGAGGAAGGAAGGAGCCTGAACGTCTCAGAGTAATCATCTCTGTTTCTGTTTTTCTCCGCGCAGAAGCTCAGTCCTTAGAATAAAAAAGATCTAAACCAAACACCTTTTCAGTTTGTCACCCAGGGGAGGCTAGTGTCATTCTCTCATCTCATCTGGACCAAACCGTTTCAGTGGCCAAGCCTGACCAGAGCACGAATTTACTTAAAACACCACTGACGAATCCAGGCTCAGACTTGATCAGGTTTGTTCTAACTTTTGTTTGTGTATTTTACGAGTTGCATTTTACGAGTTTTACAGTTGAATTTCTGATAACTATCAGAAAGTAGTCTAGTCTCCATGACATTTAAGTTTATACTCAAACAAAAATACAACAACAGGGCTTCTGTCCTTTTCTTTTTTCCAAAGGAGGAAAAAAGAAAAAAAAAAAAGAAAATAGTTCTCTGATCAAAAATCTTCTTCATCAACGACGGACAAATCACAGTGCAAAATGCAGCTATGGTCAGGTGTATTTCCTGTTACATTACCACTTAAATCCTTCATGTAATCTTGTTTACACTGAATAAACCTGCTTCTCAGTACGTTTGACCTCACGAACACGTTCCCATGACAACCAGTCCAGGTATCAGGTATTATGCTAAGTCATCAATAATTTAATCTAGCTAAAATGTTGACTCACTTATGGAGGGAAGGACCAATGTTTGGTGTCAAAATCTAATCAGAGAGTGTGAACAGGAGCTGGGAAATAAAGAAAAAAGGTTTTACACTGGATCCCCATACGGCATAACGAGGAGGGTTTGAAACCAGTGACACAATCCACCATGAAACCACTGCCATATAGAGGCCCGATAGTTGCTTGACAGGGCATGTGTTTCCACATGTTGCAGTTTGCAGTGAAACTGCGACATTTGTATATTTCCAACAGTAGCTGCACACAGCTGACACTTCATGACAGTGAGGAAGTGCTGGGCCCACCTTCCCTAGCTGCAGGTCGGAGATGGAGCAGGCATCGATGAAGGCCTGGGCGATAACAGACAGGCAGGCGTCCATGTGGTCCGTCTTATCGATGTCAAACACAAACTGAGGGTTCTTCAGGATGTTCACCCAGAAACGCAGTGGTAAACTGCACAGAAGGGAGGGATTAGCTTGCAGCAGCGCAGCGAAGCTAACTAAAGAAGACTTCCATCTTAGCAGTGACTCGGCTACCTATTGGTTTTCCAGATGTGCAGCGTGTCAGGGTCTGTGATGCCCCGTTTGTCAGCCTGCTCCTCCAGGAAGTCAAAGAAGTATTTGACAGCCAGCGGCGGGTGGTCCGCAGGGATGCTGAGGATGGCCTGAAAGAGGTCATCCAAGAACTTCTGAAGAGTTCCCTGTGATGGAAAAGGGAAGAAAAAGTATTCAGACAAAGGTTTGAATATCTTGTGAAAATATGACACAGTGGGATGATGATGTTCTACTCAGGGGCGAAAATCCCGGGGGGGACAGGGGGGACAAGTCCCCCCCATTAGTAAAGCTGCCCCCCCCTAGAATAATTTGAGACAGAATTAATAATTTTGGAACAATGCAGTAGTATTTAGTAGTGATGCACCAAAATGAAAATTTGTGGCCGAAACCGAAATCGAAAATAATAATAAACAGTAAAATCTCATTACACTTAAAACAAGAGTCATCACCAGAAAAATAACTTGTTATTTGACAATTTTCACCCGTTTCAAGTAAATTTTCACTTGAAATAAGTAGAAAAATCTGCCAGTGCGACAAGATTTATCTAATAAGCAAAACAATCTTGTTCCACTGGCAGATTTTTCTACTTATTTTAAGTGAAAATCTACTTGAAACAGATGAAAATTGTTGTTTTTTTCCAGTGATGAGTCTTGTTTTAAGTGTAATGAGATTTTTTTTAACTAAACATGAGACATTTTAACTAGAAATAAGACAAATATTCTTGTTAAGATTTGGGGTTTTTGCAGTGTATTATGTCAGATGTGCTGTATTATTGCCATCTTTCACCTAATACCATTGTTTTGTATTGCTCTAAGAAAGGTCTTCTGCCTGTTTGCGAGATAGAGATGAAAATGTCAAAATGCTGTATTAAAGGAAGGCTAAAACTTGTATTCCTTGTCCCCCCCTGGATTTATTCTCTAAAATGTTACTGTTTATTGTCCCCCCCAACTATGAAACGGGATTTTCGCCCCTGGTTCTACTGCTACAACAAGAGCAGTGCTTTGTTTGGGTTTACCTTTGTTGACAGCAGGCGTGTCAGGTAGATTTCAGGCAGGACCTTCTTACGATGACTGTGCCTGTGCGACTTCTTGGTCTCTATTAACTCATCATGTGGTAGGACCTGGAAAAGCAGAGATCAACATCAGTGGACACAGGTTGAAGCACCGAACCCCAGGAGGAGTAGAGAGGCGAGTGCACCACTGTGTCCTCTCTACGGGCTGCCAAAGAGGAATGTTCTGGTTCCTTCATTAGACACATGATAAGGGTACTTTACACCACTGAATAATACACAGAATTAAGGAAGTGATGGGAGATGATGGGAAATTCTCAGGGTTTTCTGTGATTCATGTGAACTGGATCATGTCTCTGGCTTGCTCATACATGTCTAAATACAGATGGGGGGAAAGGAAAAAAAGAGCAAATTCCACATACTCTGACTCAGAACTGTCCTGTACGACTAACTATTCACCCGGCAAATTGTATTCCAAGGAACTCATTATTTTAAAGTCAAAGGGCCCATATCTGAGCTGACGTCTATGAAAGAGCTTAAGCGGCATTAGTGCTTTCATGTCCTCTCAGCAGCTTTCCTTTTCACCTCGATTCACCCCCCACACCCCCATCGCTGGGCTAACGCTGGCACGTAAAAAAAAAAAAAGCTCTGGTAATAAATGTATGCATCATGCACAAATACATTCTTTTGTTTATAAGGAAATACTCACCAAGTGCACATACTTCTCTGTATCCAGATCTTTGACTAAGGAGAGAAGGAAAAAAAAACAAACCCAAATGAAACAAAGCGCAATCAGAGAGGTGAAGGTATAAGAGAATGAGAGGAGACAGGAGGAGGAAGCACAGAGGAGTGTGACAGACACAAGTGAGGAAAAAGAAAAAGATTGACAGGAGAGCAAGGGAGATAGAGTGCAAGAGGAGAAAGTGATTAGGGTGGACTGCGGGCCTGAAGGGGAGGGGAGCTGTCTCAGAGAACGAAAGAGAAAGATTACGAGTGAAAGGAGAGAGAAAAGAAAGAGATTAGGAGAGACAGACACACAGACTTTGGGGCTGGTTGTGGAGCTGCTGTAATAAGATGGTAATACTTGGCCAAAGCTGGAAAACAAAAGCATTAAAGCCAGCTAGTTTATATATAGATCTAAACACTCATGCACATGCATGGACAGATATGACTGCGAAGATAAATGCATGCTCGTGTTCAAACAAGAGCACAAATACAAGCTCAAAGACAAACATTGTAGATTATTGTGTACGCAACAGCTAAAACAAAGACAGACATTTTTGCCTAGACACACACGCACACAAACCCTCATAGCGCGTGTGTTCTCATGACAGCCAGCTCTGCCAGAACGGGCCGCGGTCCAGACCCTCAACACTGATCACAGGCGGGCAGGACAGTGTTTCATATTAGCCAGGGAGCACTACAGGCTCATGGCACCCCCTTGACGCTTTGAAGCAGGAGCCAGGTTTTAGGCTCCCCGTATGAATGAGAGAAAAGGCTTTGATGGACGGAGCCTGAGCAGGGCTGAGCTCTGGCCCGGTGCTGATTATGTAAGGTGGACTCTACAACAATCGCACACGCCCATTAAAGGGCGGCAATAAACTGTCAACAGGCAAAACAGCCTTTCAATTTGACTTTCCTCACAAGTGGACACTTGGCGTTGGTATAACAAGAAAAAAGTGAATGTGAACGAGTGTGTGCTGGGATTTATTGTGTGTAGATGTCCGCCGTGTGTGTCACTCGGAGACAAGAGGGTGCGTTGGTTTGGCCCGTGTTTACATGAGGGGATCATGTTCTCGTGATCAGCTAAGCATGTGTCGTGTCCTGTGATTGAGTGGGTGCGTGTAGCTCTCCAAGTGTGGGTGAGCGTGTGTGACAAAGTGACAGGGAGTGGGTGTGTTTGAAGGTGGCGTACCTCTCCCCAGGGTGTTCTCTTTGCTGTCTTTCATGCTCATGGCCAGCGATGCTCCCTCTGGGATCTGTGCAGGGGGGAGAAGAAGGAGAAAAAAGGTGGGAGGGAAGAAAAATGAGAGAGGCCAGAGGGCACGGGGTCAGGGGTGAGCTGGGGTGCAGCAGAACAGCATCATTAAGCGCGCCCTTGAGGGGAATGTGGCGCTCACAGGCGCGAGTGTTTGTGTACGTGCGTTTGTGTTGGTCTTGCGTGGATCGAGAGTGGTGGCAAGTTTGCTGGGGCCTGGCTGGACTCATTAAAGTCAACCCGCGGTGAAATGGATTGAACAGCCTCGCCAGTGAACCCAGACTGTCAGTACATGCTGCAGCTCAGTGCGTTCACAGCTCCGTCCCCGCGGCTCAGCCGAGACTCAACAGACCACTTAACGAGCTCAGGTAAACAGGTCAGAGGTCGAGAGGCGCTGCACGTTTATTTACTCACTCACAAATCAGCAAAGACATAGACAAACATACAAAGTCAAAGACGGACCAGCGCACTTTACACACTGCTTATAGTTATTTTCTTTAAAAAAAAATATTTTCCAGATGTAGGAAATGTGAGCGTTGCTGGGAGCAAAGTGAACGAGCTTCGAATGGCTGGTGTGTAACTGGGCATGCTTTGATAAATGCATGTGTGAAATAATATTCAGTTTATTCTCGTCATGGGATGTCACGTACAAATACATTTAATGTCCGTTTCTGTGGGAAAGTAGTAAATGACAAATTATGCACTCAAGTGACCTTTTTTATACATATCTTCCCCCCGTTCTTCTGAGATGCATTTAATTACTTTTAATTTTTTTCTACGTTCTTAACAAATAACAACTTTGATATTTGACATGAAAAACATCCATGACGAGTTTAATGTGTCACGGTTTGATGCTGCCTGTGTCCTGTGTCCTCAGCAGACATCAGCTCTCAGCGTGTCACAAGATATAATAAGATGTAATTAGTGATGCTTTGGCACAAATAACATGTATATACAGAAATAGAACACTATAAAGATAGTTACTTTAAAAAAATGCAAATAACATAATTGATTTTTTTTTTAAAGCTACCTTTTTGCCGATCATTGGATTGATTAAGAGGTGAAAGTGAGAGGACTGAGAATTGTAAAAGTGTCACTGAGCTTATTGACCATTTTCTACATTTTTACTATCCAAACAATCATTAAATTGAGAAAAACCATCAGCATATCAGCTCCAACAACAAACGTCTACTTTTATACTGCATTAATGCATTAGGAATGATAGTGTAATGATCTGATACTTTATAGTAGATAATAGCAGCAGCAATCATAGTACTTTTGCATAAAATTGAGTTAACAAATGCTTCTTCTATGACCATTATTTGTGTCTGTCATTCCTGGACATTTGCTCAACTATCTACTCAGTTACATAAAAGACATTAGAGCTTAATTTGTGGTACACCCCTTTACTCATCAGACCTTCATAATTAATTCAAACCTTTCCCAATAATGAAAAGCAATATTTACAGGAGCAGTTTAGCAGGTAACCTGTATTCTTGTATAAGTTTAGTGTTTGACCTTCACTGTTTAGCGCTAGTACATACAAGATTGTTGTAGTTGTTATCACCTTTATCTGCTGAACAGGGACGTTATTTTGCAGGATGTTGGGATTTAACGTAAAAATAAAGATTCTGTGACAAACTAAAAAATCAGTCATGGTAAAGTCAACCCGGCTATCAAATTGATACGTTCAGTGTGTTTAGAGTGAGAATGAACTTGTGGGAGGCAGAAAAACAACTTTTAAATATCAAATGCATTTAATTAATTGATTATCCCACCCCAACCTTTATAGCAGTCTTTTTGTCTTTGACTAACCATCAAAAGGGACTGTTAAGAGGACTTGTGAATATTTTTGCCCTCTGATGTGGTTAAATATTACATCTAAAAAGCTTTGTTATCACAAAACTGAAATACTGTAAAAAAAAAAAAAGAAAAAGAAAAAGAAAACCATGCACAGTTAAATAACGGCTACTTAACTCTAAAATAACATAATTTTATGAATGCAGAATTGCAAATATGCCGCACAGATATGAATTGTCATCCCTTTTGTGCAGCTGCAGCAGTAAACGACCCGTGCAAAAGAACAGCAAACACTTCCACAAACAGCCATTTACCCAGAGCTCTCCTTCAACGCCCCTGCATTTAATAGTAGTGCTCTCTCTCTCTCTCTCTCTCTCTCTCTCTCTCTCTCTCTCTCTCTCTCTCTCACACACACACACACACACTCACCTGGTAGTGGACGACCGTGTTGAGTTTCTTTCTGCCGTCCTCCATCTTCGAGGTGTTGTCCAGGTCCTGCAGAAGCTTACTGTTGCTGCCAGAGTCAAACCACTCTGGAGGACGGAAAAGGAAAAAAAACAGGAGAGGTGTTAGGCAATGTCATGGTAAATTTGGAAAAGAATAGGCGAGACAGACGGCAGCCGCGCGCTAACTCTGTGTCATGACCTGTGGAAATATTCTTGGGCCATTAATCAAATCAGCTCTGCAGGCTCCACGGCCTCTGAAAGCAATAACTCTTTGTGATTATGACTGTACACTCTCCTCAATGTATTCTGTCATTTATTATATTGGAGCCTCAGGTTAGTTGAGCTTCATGAGAAGAATTGACCTTTTGCAAAGGAGATTACTATATCTTGTCGGGCTGGGGAGGGTAGAGGAGGAAATGCTCTTACCCAGGTCCACATCCTCTGCTCGCGGCCACTGAGAGAAAGGCAGGTTTTTATAAAAGGCTTCTATGATTTTTTCTTTAACTTGGCAGATTGTGTCAGTATTCATGACCCTGACGGACAATGAGTCTATGCCACAGCCCTGGAATGATACGTTGATGTTCTGCAAGGACAAAAATAGAGAAAAGCATGAAGCGCATTGCATAGAAAATGTGTGAATTTGGGATGTAAAAATGAGCTGACATGTAGGGCAGACTACCTGTGGCTTTGCCTCGATGTTCTCACGGAGCAGCCACTCCTCATTGAGGGTGTAGCGGGCCTTTCCTGTGATGGCATCTATGGAGCCCTTGTTGATCTGCTGCTTGATGGCACAAAGCAGCAGGAAGAATGGCTCACCCACTGTTTCCTGACGAACGAAGCAGAGAGGTGGAGTCAGAAATGAGGTTGTGAGCTTCTTTTTAAATGAAAAACTTTTACATACATACCTTGAGGTAGCTGTACATGCAGATGGACATCCAGTTGGTGAGCATTTTCTCCACAACAGACTCGGTGCGGCGGAGCATCAGTTTGGGATTTTTGGAAGCTGAAGCATCAATGAGATCAACCAGCAGGTCTTTCATGATGCTGGTGTAGTACTCGAGTTTACCATGGAGGGCGATGGTGAGCAAGGATGCCAGGCTGCATCTGAGAGGGTGAGAAAACAGATTAGCAGAGGAGACAGATGAGGAAAAAACATGCTTGTGCAAACACGCTCTGTCAGTGTGTGGTCAGCAGAGATTAAAGAATAATACATTTTGGGAAGCAAAACAAGATTTAGTCCTCCCCACTGCACCTGTGACTGCAGGCTAAATAAAGGCTTGATCTAATGCAGGGAGTGTCTGTGTTTGTGTCCAGAGGTGTAGGGGATTTCCCTAACAAAGGACCCTCTAATCCAGCTGGAAGAAGCTACATCAGTCAGTAAGTGCTGACAGTGTGGAGGGACAAGGATGTGGTCTGGTCCTGGAATTTCTCTCTGATTCACAGTGACTTAGACACCGCGACCAAAACAGCTATATGCTACTGACAAATGGGCAAATATTGACACAGCTCAAGGCTTCCTCATAGCAAACAACCTGGGACGAGACTAAATACCTCCTGTAATAATCAGTGGGAAAATCAGTAGCGCAGAAGCAAAAAAATTCTACTTTCCTCAAGGAAAAATGCTCCTTTTTGTAGTTTTAGGGCAACTACGTGATAGCTTAAGTGTTATGAAATCCTGTTAGCCAGATTAACTCCCTCTGATCAGCTGGTGGTCCTGAAAATGATTTCTTAATTTAATAGAGATAAGTCCTGAAAGATACACACTCTTGTTTAATTGAATTAGCGTTCATGGACCATCATTTAGCTCCGCCCTCTCGTGTAACTACAGTCACTTCTCGCTTCTGAAACACTCCATCTGCCCTCCTTGAAAAAACTAAGAAGCCCCCTCCCCACATCATCTACTGTATGTACTTTAAATTCAAATGATATAATAGTGGAGTTACTGATAAAGAGCCATTTTTGAGCTTTGACAAAAATGAACACAGCCCAGCGACATGAGCGCCTCAGGAAGTGGCTAGTGGCGGCTCAGCTCAGTCGGTGGCCACTTTCCAAAAGGTCAACGCACAACAAAGGCTGAGTCAGTCACATGTCTTTACTTCTACCACACCAGATAGTTTCCAGAATAAAAACTATTCAACAATTCCCCTCCGAGGTCAAAATCAATTCCTCACCGAGTCAACACGAAGAAGCGTTGTGTTATAAACTAAACATACTTTGTTGCTTTCAACGTCTGGTGGAACTTCCTGAATCCTGCTGATGAAATTCACTTGATCAATAGATAAGTGTGAGTTTATTGTCTATAAAAGTGGACACGTCTGCAGCACTCAGGTGTGTCTTTAATGACCCCAGATCAACTGTTGCTGTTCAGCAGTCAGAGAAGGAATAAAAGCTGATTTCCAAATAATTAGGAGTCCATTGTTCAGCACTGAGAGGGATCGTTCACAAGAGGAAAACAGTCAAGACAATTGCAGATTTTCCGAGAAACACAAGTTAAGACACACAACTGACTCAGGTTTGGTTTTCAGTTGAATTTGGCAAGAGAGCCACTTGCTGGGGTTAACCACCACTGGCACGCTTTCAGAAGAGCTTTTTATTATCTATAAAACCCATTTAAGTCTGCGATTTCAACCAAACATGTGGGTCTATGAAACCAACCAAATGACAACTGACTGTGATGTTCAACAGGATAGCTGTTTAATCTAAAAAAACAGATTAATCAAACTAAATAATTTTTTCTTTTCCAATTCCATACTACACATTTTTCACCTGCTCGACTCTTGCAGGCTCTCAACAATGACATCCAGCCTTTATTCTCACCAGTGATTTCCATAAAACATTGATTTTAGCAGCTTTAAAAACAAACAAACACTCAACAGCCCACACTGGAACGCAAATCTCTAAAAAAACGTCCCACAACAATGCATTAGCGTCTTCCCAGCGGTTCATATTAGGTGCAATTACAGTAAACAGCAGTTAAAGATGTGGTTACCTGTCGCGTACAGCAAAGTCTTTCTGCTGCTCCAAGGCATGGACAAACGTGATAAGGAAGTGCTTGTTGTTGAGCAGGGTGGAGAACAGTGTGATGCCCTCCTCTACGTTAGGCCTCGTTGTGTTGGTGGCCTGGTGACAGACGACGACAGAGGGCGGATCAAACAGATTCTTCTCTGCATGATTTCACCCTAACGGGATTACACACCTGCTGCGCACCCCTTAATCTATTTCACCACCTCTCACTTCAAGTGACCTGTCTAGTGAACACCTCATCTTTTTATCACGTCCCCTCCCTGCGCTTCATCAGTCTTTGCTTCGGGCAGCTTCCTCTGGGTTTTTCTCCACAGTATATGTGTGTATGTCCCATTCCAGTCTCTTACTGTGTATGATTGTCGCTAAATGTGCCGAGTCAACTTAATGAGCGCGGCCTATCTATGGGTGTGTGATGAAGTCTTCCCTCTGGACTGCAGCCATATGGTGTATTTTGCAGGCTGACAGAAGGAGAACAGGGGTGTCTATTAAGATAAATGCCCGCCTGTTAGATTTATTCGCTGTGACCTGGAAAACACTTCCTGCGAAGACAATGCGGATCCAAGGCACTTCATCACTGTTAGGCAGGCTCCCCTGGCTGCCGACCCAAAACTAGCGCTGTAAGCTTTACTTTCTCTCGTTACAGGTTGCACAGACAGGCCTTGCACATTTACCTTCCACTGTGCACTTACACATGTGTAGGGAAACACATGGCTCGTCTCCTGATCTTTAAAAAGTTTCAACTGACCTACAAAGCACGACTGGAGATTGTTGTTGGTGAACAGGATTTGTTTGGTTGTCCAAGACCCAAACATGTTAACAGTCATGCATTACATTTGCATCGCCAGAAACATTTAAACTAACAAATATTAAACATAAACTGCACTTTATGACAAACACATGGATGCACAATATGCTTTTATTTACTCCCCGTCAACAACTGCCTAACCCTAAAGCATTAAAGAGCTTCAGCGGGAACAGATGAGATACAAGGAAGGGAAAAACTTACATCACCGAAAAAAAAGCACCAAAAAAACAAAAACAACAAACGAAACTGGATTAACCCCTTACCGTCCAGTCCTGCAGCAGTGGGTGAGTCTCCGGCAGTGCTCGAGGTCCCAAACCATCGTTCACATAGGCGGGCTGGACCAGACTCTTCTCGTAATCCGAACACATCTGAAACACACATAAACACACACAGGAAAAAAGTTAAAACAAAATCAGCTGCAGTCATAAACACAGGAAGAGGGACTGACTGGGAAAACAGAAAGAGCTGGGATTTGGTTATTGGGCTTTGGTTTGCAGTGCAGAACTGAAGTACCGAGGTTCTGGACAAGGCTTTGAAAAGGAAACGTGACACCGTGACATTCGACATCGTGATCAGTCGGGGCTTTGGGACAAAGCTCACCAGCGCCAAAAGGCATCCTTTCAACACAGTCTGCCGTTTCAGGGCAGCAACATTTGGCCTATATTCTGTGTCTCATTCTATTTTGTGTGTGTAATCTCAGACAGCCAGACGCTTTTGTGGAAAAATAGGAACACAAGGCATCATCGGGAGAGTGTTTTCTGTCGCAGCGGATCCTGCAGCCGCAACACTTTGAGTTAAGTTTCCCTGCTTGTCGCTTTTTAGCACTCGTTTTAAATAGGAAACAGCATCCGCTGTCCACTGCGGCCAACACGGCTGCTATTGCGCAAGATTGTCTGCGATTGCAAAACAGCGTGGGCGAGTTAGCTGAGTCAGGAGTGTGTTTTGAGAGAAGGGGGAGAAACTTTCCATGTCTTGCTGCCCGTCATTGTCGTCTCCTTGAAAGGCCATGCTTGTGGTTGCAAGAGAAAGCCCCCGGAGTCATGACCAACTCTATTGGTGGGAAAAAAAACAATGATCCCCCTCCCCACCCCACCCCGCTCTCCCCTCATAGATAAACCCACAATCTACCTTCAGGGTGGATCGCACATCTGAAAAATGCTTACCTATGGTGAACACATTAACTCTCCTGCAGGGTGCCAAGCTGAACTACGCTTGGCGAGGCGTTAACCGTGTGTTTAAAAGTTCCAAGGTGAAGTTTTTATCCTGCATATTACAAGTGATGGGACGTTTTTAAGGGAACATGGAGGGAGAGAAAAGCTAAAACTCCCACAGAGAAAAATATTATTATGGGTTTGCAAGAGGAAATCAGCTAACAGGGTGAAATGGGGTTTCTCACCTTGGGGAAGAACGTGCGCGTGACAAACTGTTTGTACTCCAAGAAGGGGATGCCCTGGCTGCGATTGAGCTCCTTGGTCAGATCTGTCATGTCTGTTTGCAGTTCTGCAAATCCTGAAAGAACAAACAAACACAAGAACAGTGACTAAGAGGAGGCTGAGTCAGAAGAAGTGATTTTCTTAGAGGATCATCAACCATCATTCGATGTGAAATAAGTAAGAAGTCAGTTAAAGAAGTAAAGCTTGATCATCCACTTCGCCCAGGCTGCTCATTTCATTAGTTTAAAAGTTGTATGATTTTATGTCCTTGCCCCAGTCCCATATTCTTACCAAATATTAAATATACCACAGCCTAATCCTGTGATCTTTTCCCCTGTTTCTCTGCCAGTCCATGCAGCCCGTCACAGCATGCAGGCAAATATTTACCAAATGCCAATCAGAGCAGCCAAAGCCAGTCGGAGGCTCTTATCCAAAACATGTGTGCAGGCTGAGGTTTACATGCAGAAACAGTATCAGCATGTCCAGGCACTGACTCGAGTCTACATGGTAATGTTGCAGCCGTTTTTCTTTTCCTTTTTTTGTAGCAGTAGAGAATAATGTTCTCCTCTAATGAGAGGCTGGAGATCTCTTTATGGAAAAGAGCTTCCTGTCACAGTAGGAGAGACGTATTTGGGTTACAATAGCAGTTTCTTCAGGCCCTGTTTGTGCAGAAAGAAGAAAATACCAGACCTGAGGGATTTGAAACATGTTTCATTACCGTTCTGGGTGATTTATTCGTCTGCTAACGTTCGTGTCATCTGAACCACCAATCACCATCTCCAGATTAGATGACCATGTGGAAACTCCAAAACTTCCCTTCCGCCTCAGTTTCAAATGTAAACTCTTATTTTCTTTTTCTTTTACAAATTATTCCCATTTGTACCTTTCGTTTGAGTCATCTCCTAAGTGTCAATTTGCCATCGTCTTTCACTTCCCCTTCTTCTGCTTTTAGCACTTTTTTCATCTCAGCTGAAGTATCCCCTGCTTTGTGCACACTCACCCTGAACTCGGCCATAAATCTATCTGTGTCCTCTGACTAAATAACCTCGGCTCTCCTCCTCCTCTCCCTCCCTCTCACGCTTCTGCTTCTCCTCAGGCTCGCGGCCCTCATTCCCACTTCTATTGCTTCCTCCCTCCGTTTCTCTTTCTCTATCCACCCCCCCACATCTCTACCCCATAAATCTGGGTGCTCAGTCGTGGACTGGCCTTCACTTGCCTCTAATGCTCGACACACACAAAAAGACACACACACACACACACAGGCTCTCTTCCTAAAGATGCAGGAGTGGCGGGGTGGCCACTCACCGAGTCTCTGTGTGTGACTGGCCATTTGTCAGCCTCTGTTTTTTATGAGTCATACATACAAGACACAAATCTGTCAACCGCTGCATGCCCCTCCCACTTCAGATTAAAGAACCTTCAAAGCCTTTTTAAGCATTTTCAGAGGAAAACATCAACATACACAAACAGAGAAATATGTGACATCAATATTTCACACATCTAACAAGCTCTTTTTTCATGTCATTCGGCAGAAAGCGTTGTTTGTGGCGCTTTCTAAACACACCTTTGCGGATCTCCTCTCTGATCTGGGACTCCATCTCCTCCATTTGGAGAAGCGTTTTCTGCCAGTACCGTTCTGCCCTTCGGCTCTTTGTGCAGTACACCACCAGAGCTGCAAACAACAAAAACAGTGAGCCACGCAAAATCTGAACTCTTTGTCGCCGACTGAAGAACACAAGGAGGGGTCGGATGAGTTTAAAAGACTGCGGATTAATTGAAAGATTTACAAAGTGCTCGCATGTCACCTTCTGTAAGTCTGTGAGAAACGTTTGTTTAAAGTGTATTTGAGTGAAAAAACATGAAACTGAAAAATGATCAACATCTTTGTAAACAAAATTCATGCCCAATTTCCTCCATCAGTAGTCACGCCTTAAAAGCCTGGCAAGGAAAATAGGGCATTTTTAGGAAAATCTGAGAACAGATCCAAAAAGAGAAATGGTGTGAAAATACACACTTGCACCAATTTCCACCCATACACCTGTCCCACAGACACACTTCTTCAGAGATTACAGGAGGAGACGCGCACGCATGCACGCACGCACGCACGCATTATGTGTGTTTGCACAGACAACGCAGATGAGAGAGGAGCACTGCGGTCTTTGTGTGCTGGGTTCTGAAGAGAGATGAAGCAAGTGCAGGAAACTATAAACCCAGGATTCCTTTTATCTGCTCCACATCTGGAGCATCCATTTCTATAGAAGGCAAACATCCATCATCCACCAGTAAGTGTGTGTGTGTACACAACCTACCCACGGTGCATAGCAGCAGCAGCACACAGCACACCACAATCGATACCACGATGGCCAGCTCGCTGCCGCCCAGCTGCACTTTGGCTATCATGTGATGAAAGTTCCCAACTTGCACCTAGAAAGAAGAAGAGAAACACCGCATGAAACTGGGTCACAATCTTTCAAAATCCCCACCCCTTTTTGTTCCGCTCTCTGTCTTTTCAGAGGGTTCTTTCTACACCATTCATCTCCTATTAAAAATAACATTTCATTTATTAGCTAACATTCCTCATTTTTTCAGACAGCGGCATAACGTCACAAAATTTTGATTCAATTATAAACAAAAAAAAATGCTGTCTCTTTCCCAAAAAGTAGGATCTACAACAAAGATTAAAATGATAAAATGACGGTCTATAATTCTTTTGACCAAAAGACATAAAGAGTGTTTATCACATTTTCCTTAATAATCATATTCTACTCATTGATGAAAATAAGCTAAAATAGCTGGGATGCAAATAATTAGAAGTAATTAAGTTATTTAATTGCTTGAAAAAAATGTCAATAATGATTAAGTCGTTATTGAGATAAAAAGGTCATTAAATAATTAGATCTGAATATCCGCTATAAAAAACATGCTTTTATCCTCAATCTAAAATTAATTCTGCTGTTTTGTGTCTATTCACAGAGCAGGAAAACCTTCTTTGGCATATTTCCGGACAATGTTGTTTGAATTTTCACTGCCTCGCCTCTTCTTTCTATCAACCGAACCGCATTTTTCAAAGTAAACAGAATCTAGCAACGTGACCTAAGACTAACATGCCTGCAACTGCCTCGTTGCTGGACAAGATTGCCTTTCAATGCTGGAATCTCAACAATATATTTATTCTGAAATCAGAGAGGGGCTGTATCACTTCTGGTCAGAACACTGTTCTGGGAACATTGTGGAGTTAAAACATCCCCGGCTCTATTATTAGACGGGAGGGAGTGTAAACTTACGTTAGGGACCAAAATGACATGACTCAAAGCAGTTTTGAGTGAGAACAAAATATGCATTTGCAGATTAAGTGATAGTTAAGATAAGAGCCCTACAGACAAAACGAGGTAGTGTTAGCTTTGTAAGTACACAGAAAGTGCATAAAAACAATCGCTTGGAGATGCATCTCTGTGCACTCGCAGCCACTAAATCAGTTTAAGTCAACTTTCAATGTTACACAAACTACTGTCAACAGACACAGAAGGAGGGGGAATTCTGAGCTCTATATCCATAACTGGATCAGTATTTAGATGTTTGTGATAAAATAAGCAATTGCTAGAAGCAGAGGTCATGAACTCTCCTCCTTTTTCCATTTATAGAAAGCAGCAGTTTGCACAACATCAGCAGTCAACTTGTTAGGACCTACGGACTTGTTCTATCTTGAAAAATTTTACTTCTTATCAAATAGTAGGTCTAGGGTTGATTAAACTATGGAAAGTTCATTTAAGATCAGCCTTATCTCACAACTTGAAACATGTATCGTTATATGATCAATGTACGGATTTACCTTATTAAAATAGTTACATTACTTCACAGGATAACAGTATATTTCAAAAGTAACCTTACAACCTCTGCCTAAAAATCATCATGTTCACCTCACTAGCATGGAGCATCGTGACAACTTACAAAATTTTCTTTTCTCTTTTCAGTGAGCAGCTGCTTGCACTTCATCACAAACCATCCAGCCATTTAGAGCCATTTAAAGCAAAGTACCAACAATCTGCATAGTCTTCAGATGAGCAACGGATGGCGATTGCAGTAAATACAATTGGAGTAACACAAATGAAATGAAATACAGGCACAGAGTTTTCAAGATATGGAACTTAAAACTGATTTAATTTTAGCTATAGTCCCGGGTACTTGCTTGTCAAATGATAACTGTTTGTTGTCCCTCTGCACCATAAATTACAGACAGCAAAGTGAATTTGAGAGAAAGACAAAGATAAAGAAAAAAGGGTTAGGAAGACGGAGCATTAACAAGCAGAAAACAACATTAAAGTGGACCTAATTTGCTCATTTTAGGTCTATATTTTTCCTGCAGAGCTGCACTAGAGCAGCTTTGTGGGAGTCACAGTTCATAAAATCTATTTTCTTTTATTTCATTCTTACACAAATACTCAGTCAATCATCATTCTGAAACAAGCATTTGGGTTTCCTGGGTCTTTAAGACACTCACTCCCAGCCTCTGTGGAAACCTTTTTTTTTTTCTTTATTTGCAAAATCTTTATTGTCAATTTTTCATTTTTCTTAATTGAAAAATAAATCTTGCCAAATCTATCAGAACAAGTTAAATCCCCAAATTAATATGGCTGATAGCATCAAAGATTGGTAAATATTAGAAACACATTTACACACATGTCTTTTATCAGTTAATTAACCAGAAAGGTTCGTGGAGATGTTGCGCTACAGGAAAGGGTTTTTGGCTCATGGTGATTACTTTCAAATATGTTGAACTCCCAGACATCCAACACTGTTAGTATATTTAAATGTAAATATTTTTCTTGTAACATACTTTTAGAAACACAGCAGCAGTTCATAATACCGTATTTTCATTTTTTGCATATAAGCCGCATACGCTCTATTTTTTAAAAAATTATTAAAAAAAGATATACAAGCCGCACCTGCATACAAGCCGCAAACGCTCTATTTAAAACAAAAAAAAGATATGCAAGCCGCAGGTATTTCTGTTGTTAGATTAGATATTTACTACATGTACAGAACGATTTTGAACTGTAAATGATGTACATGTTTGTACCTAAATAGATCCTTTCCTAACAGTGTCTTTTAACACGGCAGCAACTTTGCTGATTAAAACGGGAAAGAACCAAGAGAAAATAACCAGTATTTATTTATCTATTTATCTGTTTGAAATCTGCTTCTACCTACTTCTATCTGCTGAAGAAGAAGTAGCGTATTCTTCTTTGCATTTATTTTGTCTTAGTTTTGATTCTAATTCCGGTTAGAGCGCCCCGAGCGGTGGAAGAAAAATCCACAGAATAGAAACCTTTGTATAAGCCGCATGGTTGAAAACCTAAGAAAAAAGTAGCGGCTGATAGTCCAGAAAATACGGTACTTTGATAGTGATACAGAAGCCTGCACACACAAACAAGCCTCTCCATTTGATCACGGATGCAGGTGCATAAAAAGAAATTACACACTAAAGGTTTTGAAAAATGGTGTGGAGTGAGCTGCAGGAGTCACCCAGTTCAAACTAACCCAGATGTGACATGAAAAGAACTTTCACTTCTGCCTTCTGATTAGTCAGCAGGGTCTCAGTGGTCCCCGCTCACATCACTCCCTCTCCTTCCTCGGTCCCAACATGCTTCATAAAGAGAGATTCGGATAAAAAGCCTCCAATCCTCAGACCAAATCCCTCTTACACTGGTCTTAATATGAGAGGGAAGCCGGCTCATTTAGCTCCCTGCTGTTTACATTCCTGCTTTTCCTTTCTAGAACACGCATTCATTCACACGGACCAGCAAGAAGAGGCCTTCTTCCAGAGGCGGCAACAGCCGGTGTAATGGAGGGGAAAATGCCATTGTTCCATGTTCCTGTTTCGCTTGGGCTACAAAAACACTCCTTCCTGACATCCACTTCTCTAGCACTTCAGAGCCGAGCAGAGTGCGGGCGTGTAAAAATAGATCTGCCACTGGAAGAAAGTGAAGAAACAGAAATGGCCGCAAGCTTTGCCTGAG
This sequence comes from Cololabis saira, assembly GCF_033807715.1. Taxonomy (NCBI): domain Eukaryota; kingdom Metazoa; phylum Chordata; class Actinopteri; order Beloniformes; family Belonidae; genus Cololabis; species Cololabis saira. The sequence continues at coordinate 19,015,678 of NC_084598.1, forward strand.
CTCAATGTATATGCATTTATTTTAATGTGCTGACACGCAATAAAATGCCTGTCCACCCGGCACATTCAGACCTCTGTATAATGCGCACACAAATCACCCCTGCTGCTCACGTGCAGGCAGCCCACCCTTTGTGTTATGACATCTCGTCTGACCCTTGCCCTGTCTTTATGTTTTTGCTAATTGCCTGTGTTTATTCTGAGACATCCTGACAGACAGATGAGGTGGGTGGCTGCCCGAGCACACCACAGGTAGACGAGTAAGGAGGAATAAGAGAACTTTATTAGTATTAGTTCCATGTGAAAAATGGGAAAATATCTGAGAGAAAATGTTCTTTGAGTCGATTTTGACTCATACTGAAATATACACTAGATGAGTCTTTTCCTGCCTAATAAAGCGACATCCAAACAGACCAGAACGGAGAACTATGACAACAGATGGGAAAAGGAGATTGGAAAGAGGAAGGAGACTGTTTGGTTTTATCAAGACAACACAGGGCTGGACTATGTCTTAACTCAGTAATTCAGAAGAAAAGAAAAAAAACAAGTGAGGAGTGAGATCACTGACTCAGAACATAGATGCTGTCTGCAGTAATAGACGGAGCGATGAGAAATAAAAGACATGGAGGACAATTGATAAGTACATTATGTCACTGTTTTGTTGTAGTGTTGTGTCAGAGTGATGGCTCACCACCCAGACTCAGCCCTGATTCATGGAGGCATGCTTGGGAAATAAAAACCATTCATAATGTGTGGAAAGTGGCACAGACATCTCACTTACACTGGGATTTTGCAGAGCAAATCTGTTTCCGCGAACGACACAGATGGTCCTGATTCTGACTAAATATTTGGCCTAAATACTGAACGACATATGTACAACAAGCCTGAATTATCGGGGTCTCTCAAGCAATGGCTTCAAGACGAGGCTGCGCTTCACATGTTTTCATACTCACGGTGACGGGCAGCTCCCTTTCACCGGTGCTCGGCAGTCCGTTGATGGTGCAGTGAAACAGCTGGTCATTATGGAAGCTGATGTTACAGGGATATGAGCCAATCATCACAGAGTACTCCTCCGGCAACAGCTCCAGGTCGCTGGGCACTTTCTGCGCCAGAAAGAAAGAAAAACAGCCGTCAGCTGGTCAGCAGTAGGAACACCAGTTGGATCTGCTTTGAAGCTTCTGTAGTGCAGAGGACATTCATTAAGAGCTTGAACTCACAAATAAGTGCAGGCACATTAATTCACTTATGCACACTGAGAACCAGAGCTGTGGTTGGCCTTTCACCAGCTGTCACACACAAGAAGGCAGCACTGAACTCATGCAGTTTGAGCTCCAGTTTAGTTTAAAGTACCAAACATTCCCGCTGGCCCTCTCAAAGGGACAGGAATGAGCCTCCAAACAAACCCACTGATGGTCATCCCTGCCCAAAATAACATTCTCAGGGCCTTTATGGGAGTCTGTTGCAAAATGTCCAACTCTGTCCTACTTCCATCCAACCTCTGCCTCTCACCGAGAGCTAAGCTGTTTAGAAGGAAATGCCTCTGATTTTGTATTTAACAGGAGACTTTGAGTCATGTGGGGATCGGCGTGCTCATCGTGTTCAAATAGTTGCACTTGCACCTTCTCAGTCTCTGAAGGGAGGTCAAATAACCTCGATAATGTGTCCTTGTCCCAGCTCTTTGTGAGAGGTGTGCTCTACAAACAGCATGGAGGATGTTTACACCCACAGTAAGAGTGAAAGTGTTTTTTTAGGTCGCATTAATAAAAATGTGCAGCCTGGAGCTCAGTTGACTACACCTCATACTAGAGAAAATGTCAGTTTATATATCGCTATAAATTTGTGTGCCTCTTTCAAGTCTGCAAACTAAAGAGCAAGAGTATTAGAGTTTCTTTGGATTTTTACTTGGAAAACCTAGCAAGCGTACTTATCTTAAAGCCTGACTATTTTCCGATTTAAAGTACGGGAATTAAAAATAGGTTTTTGAAACAGCTTCACCATTCTGCTTAAAGTATTCTTGAGGTTTGCGCGTAGACTGTGCTTCCACTCGTGTATTTGAAGGGCTTCTCTTTAAAGCTGGCTTGGATAATGACAGGCTTACCACTTGGAGAGTGTAAATCACTTGGCTGGATGTTTTGAATGCAGAAATTATGAGGGAATAACCCACATCTGTCACTGAAAGAGGTTTTGAGTCAATTGACCAATTAAATCTGGGTCTCTGAGAAAGCAGGCTCTGCATGTTAAAGAGTTGTTTTAACCAAAACCCCTCCGCCAGTGTGGGTGTGAATACCATCTAATTAAACCTGAGAGTATGCAATTTAGGTTCATGTTCATTATACGACTGTCACTTTAATGAGTTTGAGTGAGGAGCTAAAACAACAACAAAAAACAGCAGCCTACCGATGAGCTACGTTACCTGCAGCACTTAGCTTAAAGGTAAAAATCCAACACAGAGGTGAATCTGTGAAGTGACAAATGTTTGGGACCGATAGTTACACACCAGTAACAGAGACCATATAGTTATCTCATAAAATATGTTTGTTTGTGAGATACCAACTAGCTAGCTAGCTGGAATGTGGAGTGCAAAATTTAAATAAATTAATAAGAATTAGCTACACAACTTCCCCTGCGACGACTTGTGCCATGGCTCCCCCCCTAATGGGAGCGATATAAAAGCCCCGTCCCACTGCGGAGCGCCTTCCACAGCGGGAAACACCACAAGTGAAAGATGGAAGATGAGAAGTGGTGGGTACCACACCGTACTGACAAAACTTCAAAAGAGAATCACACACAGACATCGTCAAGTCTGTAATCTCACGAGGGAGAGGAGTGGACACGTTCACCTGCTCACAGTGTTTCTCTTCCAAATTATTTTGGTGAACCTAGGTTTACAAATTTCAATCTAACGGCAACATTTGGTTGTCATTCCTCCTGCTCGGTACATTGTTGTAATTTGTAATTCCAATGAATGCCAGAGCTGCTAAAAAACCACCTTATTTGTATGAAAAAGCAATTTCCCTTCGATATAACAAGGCCAAGTGAGGAAGTGTGTGTGTGTTTATTCCCAGTGTGTTTCCTTGCTCTGATTACATCCTCAGGACCCCGACTGCAGGATGCGCCCCCCTGGGTCTTTGTCAACAAGCGCTTCCTCACCGCACACACGCACATGATGCGGGGCATGATGATGAGCATTAAACTATTAAAGACTATTGAGTGTTTGCTAATATATATATATATAATATAATATAAATATATAATAATATAAATCCCAATGTCAGACTGAGCAAGACAGAGCAATATTCCAAAGGTTCAGCTAAGATGAAAGCAAACAAAGCCCACCCACATTCTTCTCCTGAATATAGGATCTGGCTGGCTAACAAGATCGGTATTAAACAAACATGTTCTCTTTCCAGCCTCATCCCCCCATCAGGTTCACCACAAGTGGAATCCACCTTCCTAAATGCAACAGGAAACAACAGTCGCCAGTGCAGACAGGCTGAAGCAGCAGTTCCTGCAGGGGCCTCCTCCCAGCACGCACAAACACAAAGAGGAAGTGGCATCATGTGCGGACCTCCCCGTCTATGCTGCTCGCATATGCATGTGGCATGGTGTCACAGCCGGCAGCCCTTCAGGGTGATGGATTCATGCAGACAGGTGCTTAGATCAGCCAGAACACAGGAGCACAGGACCTCCTGCTGTGCTGCAACTGCATCACCCCCCACTTCACACGCACACACCCCCCCCAACAGAAGTCAACACGTTCAAGAGGACCGGCTCTTTGTTTTGTTTAATGTGCCTCTGGTTTATGTGATTATGAAGAAAGACACGCTCGGTTTGCTGCTGCGAGCTGTCAGGACAGCCAGGTCGTTGGCAGCGATGCTTACGGAGCCGGAAAACACAACAAAACAAGGTGAAAATTAGCAGCAGTTGTTCAAGGCTCTGACTGAAACGATTGATTCAATCCTTATAGTATTGTTATCTTAAATCAAATTTACTATATTTTTAAAGGAAGAAAGATAAACGTAAGTTATTTGACGTACACGTGTAGTCATACTTGCGGCAGAGCAGCAGGAATAACGATCCCAGCCGGCCTGCTTGTCATTCCCTTCACTGATTTTCATCAACTACTGGATCGCTTTATTCTGTAAGGCTATCCATTTTGTGTCAGCAAGTGGGTGGGGGTGGAGGTCTGCGAGAAGCCCTTTCCAGCTGTCAACGAGGCGAGAGCTGTGGTACACCTTGGACTAGTTCCCAGACAAATGAGACAAACAACCAGGCACAATCACACTCACACCTACGGTCAATTTAGAACCACAAATCAACCTAGTATGCATGTTTTACGACTGTGGGGGGAAACCACCGCGTACACACGTGTATGTGTACGTGCGGGCAGGGGAAGAGCATTGATTTCAACCTGGAACATTCTAGCTGTAAGGTAACAGTGCAAACCACCACACAGCATTGCTGCCAACTGACCCATATTCCCTCAATAATTCAAGGAGCTTCAGATTTAAGCCATGCTTTTAAAATGTAATTCACTTGTTATACTTAGTTGGTACAATTTCAAACTGCCGAACATTGATGATACGTCTCATTGAAAGTAAACGAACAATTGAAATAGAGGTGAATGCTGCAGAAACCTGAGCATCCTCATGACAGCACTCACATTGATGATGAGCGTCAGCGGCTCTCCTGAATGGTGTTTGATCAGCTTCTCTTTGTTAGCCGTGAAGAACTGAGGGTCCTCCACATACTCCAACAGGAAGTGGCCTTTATGAGGTTCCCCGTCGTCTTCCTCCGGCGTGTAATCAGAGAAGGCAGGGCTGTCTCCTGTGTAGAGGACTCCATCCAGGAAGAACTTCACGGAGAACTCCAGGGACTGGCTGGAAGCTGGAGATGGACAGCTGATTGTGGAGGCAGAGACCACTGCACAGTTCTGCAAAAAGAGTGGTGTAAAAGGTAGTTTGATACTTTTTAAGTCACTTTTGTTAAAAAGGGAACTCGGTTAGGTTGATCACTCACCGTTCGTTCCACTGCCACCACGTCCATGACGGCTCTCTGCACCAGGTCAAACCCTTGGCCCGTTACAGTGATGGTCCTGCCACCACTGTGACACGCAGACATTACAAGATGAGATTAAAACCATGAAAAACAGAACGGAAAATACACAAATGTCAACAATGCGCGACCGCTCTGTCACACACACTCCGTATCACTTAGAGCGAAACAGGATGAACAGCAACATCATAGTTCTGACGCCTGACTGGGAATAAGGGGGCAACTGTGGTGAAATGTTGGGTTTAATGCTTGTGGTGCGTGTGACAGTCTACCCACCTGAGAAAGCTCTTTTTCGGGTGGATGGAGCTGATAGTGGGGTTCTTCTCATAGGTGTACATGTCGCTGAGCTCCGTGTCTTGACAGGGATGGTCCTCAAACTCCACACAAACTGTCACTGACTCTGTGTTTGCCTGCATGACTGGAGGCATGATGCATTCAATCGTTTGATCTGTTTTCCTGGAAAAAAAAAAAAAGGAGATAAACCTCGTACCCACACAACTCTTGATGCCTACGAATGTTTAATCCCAGAAGTGTTTCTAATTACAATAAAACTTGTATTTATAGTGGCTTGGCAGATTTTCACAGAAGCCACAGGGCTATTTTGGTACACTATGGCAACAAGTAGAACTGCTGAATTTAATCATGTAAGCAAGTTATGCAGGCCTGCACAGCCATACAGCCTGAATATTTAATCTTCAGTTCATGCATTTGCTTTCACCATGTAAAATGAAAGCTATTAATATGAGGAAAGCAAATGAAACAGTGCGGATGTTTTGTAATTTTAATGGGCAGCATTCAAAGTCACAGAGATTTGCCACTTGAGGCAAATCCAGGGCAAATCTCGAAGACTTACGAACTCCAGCTACAAAACCTTTAAAACAAGTTGTACTCACTCTGTGATTCTGCATTCCAGCGTGTTGTTGACCTTGACTTTAACCTGAGAGCCAATGTCCAGATGTTCCCCCCAGATGGCCACTCTGGTTCCTCCAGCACGGGAGCCTCTATTTGGCTGGAGACTGAGAAGCTTTGGGACCTGCAGTTCAAAAAGTGACACACACAGCGCAGGACAAAGAAGGCATCAGAATTAACTCCACATATCAGACAACTTTATTGTCATTAAAAATGATGAGCCAAGTCAAGCTGCGTTTGGGCTCTGTAATGCTTTTTCTTGATGCTAAATCAAATCTTTTCTCATCCTCTGATGTTAAGATGTCCAGTCTTTACAGATTGGCTAAGACGTCTGCTGGCTATTAGGGTGAATGAGTGAAGAGAAGTGAAGACAGCCCACGCTGCAGTATGTTACAGTGGAGTTGGAGCCAACAGCTATACACAGTAATGTTCATGCATGCACAACCTGACAACCTGCGTACACACACGGCCGAACACACACGTGCACAAAAATCCTTGGGCAAAGTTGAACATCCCTGTCCATCTCTGCAGCTACCAGCATCAGCATTCTTCCTCTTTTTAACTTTCTATCCCCACCATGAACCTCGCCTCCAGGGAAGCCTCTTATCCTCCCTGACAGGATTCACTTCCTCAGCGTGCAGGGACCAGGCAGACCCATTGTGTGTTGGTGCCTCAGTAGGCGTGAGGAGACAGATGTTTCCGTCAAAAGGTTTGAGGAAGGAGATGTAGTAGAGACACATATCCTGCCCCCAAAACTATTTTTCTTTTCTCCTACATCTTCCCCTTAGCCCTTAGCCCTGCCTACACCCGGCATCTGAGAGATGCACAAGGAGGCGCAACAGGAGTTTCCACAACAGTCCAGTGTTATGTTTGCTGGTGTAGATTTTCTTCATCTTTATATACTGTTCCAGTGGGGGTTTCAACATCGAGGTTGTTTCTCTGTGGGGTGAGTCACAGACAGAGCTGCCCCTAAAAGCTGCTGAAATGATAGATTGTTCCAGCGCTGAATTATGAAACACCCTTTGTCTATGAGGAAAGAGAAACAAAGGGTTTACATGGGTATTTCCATGAGTGAAATATTCTTATTCCAATGAGAGACTATGTGGGCTGAGGTTAATTACCACAATACTGGCTAGCTCGCCTCAACTGGAGATAAATTCAGAGCAAAGGGACATTCCAACAATCTACATATTTGTTTTTGCTGGCAGGGAGAGCTGAAGGACAATGGTGCTAAGCTGAGCTCAGATGGACGTTTGAAGATTCCCACACTAGTATTCCTCAGAATCATAAAACGCATCTGTTAACACTCAGCTGACACTCTGGGGAAGGCTTTCCCAGTGGGGAACAAAGGGAAAAGAGCAGAGAAGAAGAATGTGGAGGAAGACGGAGATACAACAGAAAGTAAAAAATTAGCAGATCAGCAGGAGGGTCGAAGGCTGGGGAGCTCACCAAGTACGAGAAGCTCTCTTTCGACCTCCCCCTGCCGCTCTGATCCACATCCACAAGGACAATATCCGTTCTGTCATGTTCAGGCCTCCCAGTGCGACACACAAGCCTGGGGACGACAGGGCACCATGAGAGACCATTTAATGAAAGCACAACATGGGGAACACTCACACCCCCCACACATAATATTGATTTAATAAACCAATTTAAACAGAAAAAGATTTTGCTGGACTCAAATTGCAAGTGAAGGAAATTTGATCATCGCTGCTAAACAAAGACACATAATTAATCTTGGAGAATGGTAGTTATGAGCTAATTCATCAATCCCTGTTGCATTTGCATTGTGAATCAAATAAAGCCTTGAGATATCCGATATTAGCACATGTAAAGTTCAAAGCTCCTCAGACCAGATGTGTCTCACCACCGAGGTGGCTGAGGTTTGTTCTCTCGCCTCCTGGCTGTGATTAAACCCTGTGCCACCAGAGCGCTCTCACCAGGGACGTCTCGTATTAATGACATGGCTGTGCACAGAGGAACAGGCACCTACTGCTCCGGGACCTCGCCGGGATAAACATACTGGGGGTGGGATACAACCTTTATCGTCTCACATGATCCCCTTTCAGCTTGACAGCCTGTCGGTTTATTTAGTCAGGTGCCTGCTGCTACAGTGGTTATACATTTCTCAGGCAGTGATTGGATGATTGACAGAAGAATTGTGGGGAATTTACATAAGTGGAAGAGCTGTGTTTCATGTAGGAGGACCTGGCAGGATGTACGGCTAGATGAGGCTGAGCCGGACAAATCTGAGCTTGACCGGGGTCAAACTGTCAGGGCTAAAGCTGGAGAAAAAAAAAGGTGTGGTTTTAAATATAAAACTTTATCCAAATCACACTGAAAAATGCTCTATGTTAATTTTATCCAAGCCTGAACCAACGCAGCATTTAATGAACCCAATTAGAGTAGGAATTTTGTTCAAATATTCAAGAAGCTGGTGAAAATACTCAATAACCTGCAAAGGCTGCCATCTGTTGATAGCAGGTCTGCGGTAATGCTTTGTTAATGACAGGAGTATCAATTAAAGAATGTCATTAACCTCAAATTAAACTTCTTCAAGGTACCTCACAGAGGGCACACTCTTCTGCGGGTAATGCATCATTTCTCAAGCTTCAATTTAGAGTACAAATAAAATTAAGCATGACTATTCACAGGTCCAAGCTTGAGGGAAATAAGTGGAGCGTGAATCAGCCTGAAACATGTAGGCGTACTTCAGGCTCAAAACGAGAGGAAAAACATGCATCATATGATTGTCTGTTGTTGACACATAAAGCCCAAAATTATTCAAACACCAGATCATTAATGTTTTAAAGAATAGGAACGGATAGAGGCTGCGATGAAGTCAGCCAGAAGCATTTTAACTCACGCAGCGTGTGTCAGGTCAAGACTATCTAGAACCTTTTCTGCTAACAGAAACTCAGCGTAGAACCGCTTTCACGATGGCACCAATGAATTAGAGCGTGATGAACAATAATGATGATATCATCTATCCTGGAAATATTTAACATATCTAATTAAATGCCAGAAAATATGAAAAATGTCTAACAGCTGTCCATCTTCATGCATCTCAGTTTGGCGGTGTGACCAACAGTCCAAAGCCAAATTATAATTACCTTATAAATCGAAAACAGTGAAAAAAAAATCACTTTATTAATCATATTGCTTAAGTAGTTCCTCAAGCAATTAATAGCTTAACCGAGTACATAACAGCAAATAACCCCTGATGGCTTATTTAAATCAATATCAATTAGATGAACCCGAAAAAAGAATCGTAATTATTCTATTATATAAGTGTGTGCTAAATGTGATTCCTCTCTGTTATGAAGCATTTAACGTTTCGCTCCTGTTGATACTGTTTTTGGGGGTATTGACACTACTGGAGTAGCTGAGGTGCAACGGTGAAAGGGCCGGGCAGCCCCTTGTGCACATTCCATGTTGCAATACTCCCACATTTTTACATGCCTGACATCCTCCAACAGCATGTGATCAGATACAAAAACATGAAAAAAAAAGGACTTTTGCAAGAGGTTGCAAGACCCGCATATATCTTTGTGTGCGTGAGTGGAGTGAGTAATGTCGATGCAGTTCGGGTCTGAATCCCAGATCCCGGCTCCACAATCCAGTCCTGCCGCAAAGATATTACGGGGTTTCAGAGGGCAATATCTGGGCAAGTGCTGAATTGCCTTTCAGCGTTCTCTGGAGTGGCTGATGAGGATCATCAACTATTGGGTCTGCATGGGTCTGGATGCAAGTGTTTGGGGTCTTGCTAAACGGACAGGCCAAGGGCCACTTAAGGTTCACGTGGAAATGACAGGGAGGGCAGTGCGGAGGATTGAGCTGAATTTTCAGAGCAGCACTCCAGTAAATGAGATGCGCCCAGGGTGACTGTGCTATTAATTAACATGTCAGCGCTGAGTGAGGGAAGCACAGCCTCTCAAGTGCTGCAAATTTTCCCTTTGGCACCCAGATGTGAACTTTCACCTTTCGATATATGAGTGGGCACCTGCCTCAACAGTCCTGCTAAATGAGGTCACATGCACAGGTTTGTGTATGCCGATGAGCACTTAGTGAGTCTTATTTCCATAAGAAGCAGTCTGGTTTTAAAATCTTCTGAATGGAGGCAGGTGGTACAGTTAATTTAAATAGTCTCCCCTGCTTCGAGACGCTCCAAAGTTTATTGTTGTAATAAAACCATGCTTAAATTATGCTTAAATTAAAGTCAGATCATGTTAAGGTTCAGTTTGAGCTTGAATGATGGGACAAAATTCAATGTAATCAATCCCTGTTTGCTCGAACGACGACAGAAGTATGTCGCTGAGTTCACGAGGCGTTAGGATTCGTCAGTGCCGCGAGCAGAAGTGAGGAAGTGCTCTGCTGTCATAGCAGTCAGCTCCGGGAGCCAATGAGGAATGGCGACATGAGATGAGATCATCCCTGGAGTGAAACATGATTTGCTGTTTTTGACATGTGTTGTTAAGAGGAATACGTCAGGCTGGTGGAGTGACAGGTGAGGCCCACAGGTCATCCTGGAGCTGGTTCTGAAACAATGATCAGCTTCAGTGGAGCGAGACCAGATAAACAGCTCCATTCAAGGAACATTACAGATATGGATGTAATTGTAGAGTTTCTGACTTCTACCGAGTTCTGTAACGCCTGTGTCAAAATGAAGCCCTGCTGTCTCCATGGTGACGGTGCGATGGTCCCTGAGCTAGGGGATGAAAGTGACAGTCATTTAATATTAGAAGTGTGCTGCATAATGATATTTGGGAAAATTAGCCACATGAATACATCAGAACTAAACCACACATGACCCATGTCAGGCAGATATTTGTGAAAGGATTATCAGCAAATGTGTTGCTGTTCTCTAATTACAAATATAGCGATTACAAACTGAGTCTCATGGATGAATTGTATTGACGATGTTGAAAGTAACAGGTGTTTTCTGCTCTTCCCACAAACTCCATACGCCATTTTCCCTTTGTAGGGGCTGCTACAGCCGACCGTTGTGCTCTGCTTATTGATCTGGCGTAGGTTTTACGCTGCATCGCCCTTCCTGACACAACTTTCACCATGTAAACGGCCTCAAACTCGGATACCGACCTGTAAATGCACTCTATGATGTACCGCAATTTCCATTTAGCAACTGTGCTTTTAAGTGCAAAGGTATGAACGCACTTCTACGTTTCAGATGCCAGCCATGAATTTATATGTTCTACCACCTCTTTCTTTTTCAGTTTTACAGGGGGCGAGGCTTATTACAGTACTTTTCGGGAAAGACGCGGTATGCAGCTCAGACAAGTCACCAGTCCATCACAGGACAACACGAAGAGGAACAAAAGTAACAGGCATGTAATCTCACACTCACACCGACCACTCTAACCACCCGTCAACCTGTCATGGTTGTTTCTACACCACAGGAGGAAGCTTAAGAAAACCCACGCTTGAGTGGGGCGAACATGAAAATGACACACACAAAGGTGAAAATCACATTTTTTACATAATTGTATTACACTCCTTAAAACACTCAGTTTAACTGTGCATGCTTTTATCACACGATGAAGGATGGGACCATAAATAATTATGAGTGCTAGCTTTTTTTCTTTTTTTCTGCAGACAGAATAGGGTGTTAGAACACATGTAAGTGGCTTTACTGGATGTTCAACGTGGAATTACGGGCGGATATTCTCAGCATGCTAATTGGTTTAATCTAACACCATTTTATCTGTTATTTTATACACTATATATAAAGTACATATATGTACATAGAGTGTTTCTGCTTTTTTGTACATTTCTGCTTTGCTTTGCACACGCTGGATGTAAATAAGATGCTGAAATTAGTATGCATGTGTACAACTCAGAGAATTATAAGGAAGTTGGCAGCCGTCCCATCTGATGTGTTATGTCTGTAAACTCTGTTTACAGTCTGAACTCATTTAGCATCCACTTTAGTAACGCTTCATCTTGATTAGGCTCCTATTTGGAGTCAAAATGGGCGATAAAACAGGGTATGTTTTAGGTGTGCCTCCTCTTTGATAGGTTGCTGCTGCGCAAGCATCAGTATTGATCCAGAAATCTGAAGGAAATCAACATGTATGACAAAAAACAAATATAATACCAACAAAAATTAAATGCTGAACTCAAAGTTTCAGAATGAGGTTCCCCAGGCAAGTGGGTAACATCACAATCACTGTTACACTTGCTTTATATACTGTCTGAGACCAAGCCCTTAATGGCTTAATGGCCATTGGTCTTATTTAGATGAGGTCTATCTTATGGTTAGGCTCAGAACCATAAACTTTGCTATTTTATTTATTTTGCTTACATTTACATTTACATTTACATGACTTGCACCTTTTTATATGAAACCAGTCACTTGCCGGAGCTTTGCAGATTTAGAAATCAACTCCAAATGTTGCATTTGCAGCAGAAGACATGCAGTGTTTTATACCACATGCACTTTGCTCCTTTTTTCTAATTAAAGTTGACTTCTTGCAGTTTGGTGAAGTATGTGGCTGTGTTACAGTAGCAGCTAACATAGCCTTAAACAGCCAGAGAAGAGGAAAAGTCACTAACGCCACACCTCAAGGACTTTTTTCTTTCCAGATATTAAACATTTTTAGCAGCTCCTAAAATGCAAAAACTGTTTTTTTTATTTTGTTTGTTGTGATTTTGTTTTCCCATCTGAAAATATACATTCCAGTGTGGGAGCGTTTGTGTCCTGCTTTCACTTAAAAATGTCCAGCTCTGATTTAAGGGTCTTCAGTGAGATTATATATATATATATATATATATATATATATATATATATATATATATATATATATATATATATATATATATATATATATATAAAAAGAAAAAAGAAAACTGTGACAAACGTTTTTTAATTGTATCCAGTGTGTGTGTGTGTGTGTGTGTGTGTGTGTGTGTCTATTTCTGCTTGCCATCCACCTGAGCACTCACCTGCCTGAGAGCCTGTCTGTCACCAAGACTCCAGGTAATTGTCACCTATCCTCACAAGTTCCTGCTGCAAAGGATGCTGCATATCTTAACAGATCTTTAAATAAAACTCGCCTAGGAGGTACAAGTCGAGGACTTGTTTCCAGTACACTACATGGCAATACAGATGGTTTAGATAATATAAGTAACTAAAGTACATGGTTTTAGTATTAAAGGGGAACATTGTCTCCTAACATTGCTGTGTTTGAGCAAACACGCACAGGGAAGGCTGACATGCAGTGCACTGTGAATGAATGAATCAATAGAGAGTTGTATGTTGTAATACTTACTCTACAGAGACAGTATAGCGTTCAGGCAGCAGATCACATGGCACATCGCCTATAAATACCCTGACCGCGTCAGCCCTCCGGCCCAGGTTCTTGCCCTGTACGGTCAGCAGTGTTCCCCCTTCAACGGGACCCCTCAGGGGGGAGATCTGAACAAAGTAATACAATGGAGAGAAAGTAAAGCCAGTGAAAATGCTGTAATATGCACAATAATTAAATCGCATAAGTGGATTACATCCCTGAAAATGCTCAGCTAATGATGGGTGATAATTAATACGGCAGAAATTAGAAGAATAGAGATGCAGTTCCTGATTTTGACGTGAAGTGTGGCGCACACAGAGATAAGTATCTTATTGAATAGACACACGGTTTAGGTGTATACTCTCACAAAGCAGACTCTTAACGGTGCCAGTCTGAGACTCTTCAGCCCCTAATCCTCTACAGCACATGCAAATAAAGAGCAGCCTAAGAGCCCCCTTCACATCCCACAAGAGACAGACAGAGTGAGAAAGTGAGGCCTGGAGAGGAGAGGTGGAGAGCACAGCAGAAAAGGTGGATGAGTGGGGAGGCAATTTAGAGAACTGAGTGTCGAGAGGAGAGCGAATGCCGATGACGGCGGTGAGAGAGCAAAGCCTCAACAGGGGAATTAATGCACAGTGCTTTTCCCTTTCATCTGTTTTTCCTGCGCCGGCGCCGTCAAATTCCTTAGTCCTATTACTGCTGCTGTTTCCGAGGCATACTCTCACGCATCATTTCAGCCCTATCCTTTGGTCCCTTAAGTTTCCATTCAGAGGCCACAGAAAGAAGGGAGAGGACCAGCACCTCTTCAATCACAGCAAAACAACTCTAAAGATAGCATCTCCAGAGCCGAGACACAAGAAAATCTTCCATCATCTAGCCACGGTAACATAGCGGCATCAGCGGCGTGCACGAATCTGCGAATAACCTCCAGGCTGAGCTGAGGTCACAGTGACCCCTCTGTGTTATTAGCCCGGCTCCGGCTCTATCGGGAACTGAGCTGAAGAATGAAAACAGTGCTTCTGTTTGGTCTAGGTGAGAGGACAAGGTTTGGCTCTGCATTCAGATTTATGCTGAATCTCATAAGACTGTTCTTGTGACAAATGAATCATATTTTTCAAAAGGGGATGTGGTCAGGGGGAGAAGCGACAATACATTCCTTTCAACACTGTGAAAGAAATGAGGAAATTGTGAAAACCACTGTACTTTGTGAGATTTACTTCTCAGGAAATTGTTCTTATATTTTTGCCGTTAAATTTCACTACAATGTGCGGTATGTGTGAGCATCCACTGGAGCATTTCAGACTTGCACAGAAAATGCAGCTTTTTATTAGCGCAGTGTGTTTTATGACACCAGGTGTTTTCTCTCCGGTGCCATCGGGCATTGACATAAACATCAGCTCGCATGCTGTTCATTTACACCACTTACAAGTCATGTGTTCAAGTCTTGATTTACAGCACAAACTCAGCCGGGCCTCCAGGGACACCGCTGGGTGTTTGTTTCAGCCGGAGCAACTCAACACGTACCACAACTACATTATTCCTCATCCAAATATGGACCAAATATAGTATAAATGTAAATATTATAAAGGATTATAAAAGCCATATGCCGTTTTTTCCCCTTGTTTCCTGAAAACATTGTTCTGTGGTCGAAGCTTTCATCTTCCTCTGTTCAGTCCAGCTCTTCTGCATCACACTAATCAAGGAAGACGTGAAGACAAAAACAGGAAAAAAGCTCCTCACTACACTGCGCCTGTCTCCACCCTTTTCTCTATCCAACATGCTCTCCATCCTCTCTCCCAAAGTATTCAGGTCTCAGCCAAGACACTCTGTTCCTTTTCTTTTCATGTTTTGTATAAACTGTGTTTGGCAGTTCCTGTTTTGGATACCATGTGTGTTTTCTCTTACAGCGGTGGCCCAACCTACACATTACATGGAAACAAAGAGCCTGCTGCGATAATAAATGTCTCCTTTGTTTGCCTCTCAAGCATCAAACAGATATCATTTTTCACAATTAGGGGATTTGTGGTAAAGTTTAGTGAATAATGAAATCCTCTATTTATAATATTGATATTTTGTCACGTGTATCCTGTAACAGAGATTGCATGTGACGCAGCACGCTGAAGACAAACATGTTTCATTACTGTAGCAGCAGCACTTCCCTAGGACTATAAAACAAAGAGCTGCTGTGGTAGGAGTGTGAAGGTTTGGGAAGAGTGGAGCTTTTTTTTCTTTTTTTTTCTTTTTTTTTCCCAGTAAGCTGGAGTACTTCAGCGCTAACCCCTGTGGATTCTCTGGGAAAACACAGCAGCCAAAGCATTGCATCACACACCCCACTGAACCACAGCCCCGGTATCCTCTCGCTGCAAGCCTCTCCCCTGCCAGAGCCACTGGGAGCGTGTCTGCATCTGTGTGAGAAACTGTTGCAACAATGGGTCTACCCACTCGCGCGACATCTCTGCCCAGCTAACTTCCGGCACGTTAGAAGTCCACATGAGTTTGACTCTCGCCGAGCATCCTGTTAGTCACAGTGTGCTGACAGCTACAAAGGACTGCAGGATAATCGCGAATGCTTCAATATGGTCCATTTGTGTGACAGATTGTGGGCTAACATGTGTGTATGTGAGTGTGAGTGTGTGTCTGCTGGCTTTGTTCTGCTTGCTTATTCTCCCGGGCCGAGCAGGTTTTATCTACAGGAAGTTCAGGCCGACTGGGTCTCATGTGAGCCGTGCTTCCCATGACCGCCTACTGCGGCTGCTCTGATATAAGATGACGAAAAAATGCTTGTGGTACGATTAAACACATTCTTATTACAGCATCAAATCAATGTGATAATGAAAATGAACTCTTTAAAACCGTTTGACGGTAGATTTTGTGAGTAATCATGATGACATGACCACATTTAGATTCTGTGCTCAATACACACCTCTTTATTCCTTTTACCAGTGTGGGTTTGCTCTTCTTGTGGCTAGAAGTCTAAAATCCCCCAAGTCTCTTTCTTTTAGCTTTCGTGGTTTTCTAGATAAAGGACTGCACAAATATCACAGTTATATCCCGATCCACACAGTCTGCACACTTATGTTGTTACACAGGCCAGAAGGTGTTCCCACGGCCCTCTGAGCGACTGCAGAAGCTCTTAGCTGCGTCTTAGGAGGCTGTGGCAAAGTGAGTGTTTGTATTATTACGAAGTGAAAAGCTTTACTAAGACTCCATTCAAATAACCCTTCAGAAGATGACATTGGACAGACAAGTCATGGGGGTAGCCCACTGTGTATGTGTGTGACCTCATGATTGCCTGTATGAAAGCTGAGCAGGAGACTGCACAATGGACGTGGGAGTGGAGGAGGATGAATGAAAGCTATTGTAGTCCACAGTCATCTTACCTTGTGGATCTCAGGAGCCGGACACTGATCCTTGTTGGCCAGACAGTCATCCCTTGGCGTGCAGCTGTTTTCGCACCAGCCACAGAGGTGTCGCTGATCCTCACGGCCCCAGCATTGGGAACAGTCCGAGCTTCCCGCTCCACAGTTGTACACCTCCACTGGAGGGAGGTTGGAGATGGGACGGAGACACGAGGTCATTGTAAGAGAGGTGGATTATTACTGGAGACATTCTCGGGAGTGCTCAGGTCAAATGTAAACGTCTTCTATTTCAGCTCCATTTTATACCACTGTATTCTTTACAGTCCACGTTTATTTGACAGCTGAGATGACTTTTAAAGGGAATATTTCACAAATGCATGTTCAAAAGTTTTCTTTAATTTGATTTTCAAGTTCTATTATCAAAACGGATAATGTACCAGCAAATATTTACTGACAGATCATTTTACTTATTTCACCCACAGATTTAACTAATTATTTATTTTACTTGTCGTATATGTATGGGTATTTTCACAGCGCTGCTGTGAACAGTGATCTCCTTGCTTGTGTAAATGGGGGGTAATTCTTCCAGCACTATTAACCCATTACTGAGCCATAACTGCTTAGCTTCAGGTACACTCCTTGATATAGTTTTGTATATAGCTCATATGAACCAAATGGAGTGAATTCTTTAATTGTACGGCGTTAGCATTTTTGTATATTCACAGCTGTGAACGCAACCCAGGAAAAAAAGAGAGGTGTTGGGGTGGATGAAAACAAAGCCAGGGAAAAACAGATGATAATGTTCACGTTCCAAAATGCCTCCCAGTGAGAGGTCCCGTTTGTGTGACTGCACGTGCATCTGTGCAGGGACCGAGTGCATATCACAGTTGGTTTGTGCCTGCATGCATATGATAAAGTGCATGCCATTTTAAAATGTGATGACTGTGCATGTTGTGAAGCCACTGTCCTGTCTGTTAAACAGAACGCCTGGCAGCGGCCCAGGGCTGTTGTTCACATGGTAGACACATGGACGGAGAACAGCACATCTGGGAGAGGGGCAGACAAAGACTCGGCTTGTAGCTGCGCTATGGACATCATGCCAAATTCAACAAAGCACGCCACTTTCTCATCACATATCGGTTGTCATGGAGCTAAAACTGTATTTGCAACAATAGATTCAGACGTTGCATGTAAAAGGCAGTGATAACACCTTACACTGCATCTCCCTGGGTTCTGTAATTATTATGTGTAATTAGGCGTTAGCGGACTATAACATCATACGAAATTACTGGTTGTTGGTAAATTATGTGTTGTAATGTACAAACTGCTTTCATTGCAAGTGAAAGGCAGTCCAAGTGTTTCTTTATTGTTTCACAGCTTCAATCAAATCCATCAGAAAACATCTGTGCACAGGTGAAACGTATTCAGGAGCAACAAGGTCAGATTTCTTTTCTTGTTGTGAAAGTGGTCTAATTACACGACATAGGTAAAGAAGGCTGAGACAAAGTTTTGCAGCATGGTTAGGACCTGTATTTTCATGTTTCTTTTTACATTTTGTGTCTCCTTAATCATGGGTTCTACAGCTTACCATTCATGGGCTGCGGGCTGTCGATGAACATATCCTTCCCGTAACTGCTGAAGTATCTTGTCCTCCTCAGGTTGAGGTGGTAGACGTGACTCCTCTGATCAGTGAACAGCTAAATACACACAGAGGTAGATGCTATCAGTGAAACACGTCGTGCTGGGCACCTCCACAGCGTCACTGACTCTGTATTACTGTATGTGTAATTCTAGATAATAATGGGTTTGGAGACAACTCATAAACAAGAATTTTAAATAATTACTTCAAAAACAAATTTTAAATAAGGCCCGAACCTAACAATAATGAGCTGAGTGAAGCGGTAAATACACAGTAGTTGTGACAAATTGAGTCACTTGTGGTCGGTCACTGCCTGTACTTACCGTCACCCCGCTGCACTTGACGGTCGAGTCGTTCAGCCATGTGGCCTCGTACCGCTCCTCTGTCCCAAAGTCACACTCCAGCGTCTCCCTCTGTTGTTATTTTAGACAACAATACAGAATTTACGCAATGACACCAAGAAAAAAGTTCATCTGTGCTGCTCTCAGAATGAGATTATCTCCAACAAAGTGCTCAAAGCTGGAGAAATGGAGTCAATTTCTGTAAGTAAGTAAGTAAGTAAACTTTATTTATACAGCGCCCTTCACAGACCATGGTCACAGAGCGCTTCACAATAAAAATAAAAACACAGTTAAGAGATACAAACAAATTTAAGATTAAAAGGCCAAGACAACACATTTACAATCATAACAGTCCCAAGACAATTAGGCAAACGCCTGCACAAATAAAAATGTCTTTAGTTGCCTTTTGAACCTCTGTGAATTAATGCTCAATACAAATTGTCTGGTAACAATTGTTAACTCTGAAAAAGAAGCAGGAAGTTGAAATAACCCAGAATAATTGTGCCTGCCAGGAAAAGACACTCAAAATTCATATTCATAAACATCTGGACTCCCACACCTTGGTAATTCAGCTGGGAATCAGAACAAGTGTGAATTTATTCTTAGCAAAACAAGTGTCCTCCTTTACTGAGACAAGACTGTGATGTTAAGACCTTAAAGTAGCCAGGATAGCTAAGAGCGCTGGAGGATAAGTGCTTAAAGTGGAAGAAGTCATTTGTCTGTGAATCCATCCAGCTTAAATTGGTCTACTTTGATCGGCCCCTCCAGGACTTTATTCCATTGTGCTTTCTGACACCAGAGAAAGTAGGTTTTTCTCTGGCAACTGGCAGGGTCTTAGTTCCTATATTAACTTCAAAAAGTATGTGCATTTTGAGGAAACGCATAAAAGCAATCCGGTGAGCATTTTGAACATTTTGTTGAGACCGTTTTACTAAAGCTCCTCCCTATTTAGCAAAACCGTGGGAACAAAACCCCAAATTTTTCAAGAAATTCCAGCAGTGATAGTGATGTTTTTCAGAGGGGCCAAAATTGACTGACAGTGCATTTCCGAGTCAGTCAGCTCGTTGCCAAAAGGGAGACATTATTCAAACAATGTCAGTTTGTATAAACTTTCACATTAAGGGGTAGTATGAGCAGCCGATGACATCCAGGCTGTCCTGAGGAGGTATGTGTGTGAATCAGTGTCTGTCACCATAGCAACACACCAAGAGAGGGCTTGAGAGGCCAGCCGAGGTTAGGCGTGTGACTGACCACGCCTGGCAACTAGTCAGAGCTGGAATTTTGAGCAGATCCCTGTTGCTTCCTTATCAGTGGAGCAGGATCCGCCTCTGACTCACTCCGTGTGGATTAAGGATGAGAAAGGGAGTTTGAACAACTGATCTGGGAAGGCTGGCCGAATTAAAAACGAACAGAGGCAAAATAAAGCCCCCGCCATGTCTGCTGCCTCAGACTAACTGCACACTTGAGTGCTGATGAAGACGCAACTAAGCTTGTCGTACTTACATATCAAAGACACAGTGTGCCCAAACAGCTGCGTGGAAAGCCAGAGAAGCATAAAGATATTGGCTCATTCTTCATCTTCATCTCCCAAAAAAAAGAAATCCCAAAACTCAGGTTTTACTCATCCATTGACCCAAATCACATCACACAAACGTCCATCTGTGTTTGGCTCAGCTTGAAGCAAACACACCATATGCTTCTGTTTTATTCCAATCATTTTCACAACATGCATTTTGGAGAAGGTCCAAACCCAGCGCTGTAGCTGGAGGCTGTCTATCATACCTCCGGGATGTTGATGAGGGACAGGTTAAAGTCTTGGGCCAGTCCTGATGGTGATGGAAGAACCTGTGAGGGAACCAGTCTGGGACAGGAAGCCGGACTCTGCGTTGAGAGGTGGGAGGTAGGGGGCAGGAAGTGACATATAGGAGATAAGAAAACAATAACTCCCCTGCACATATCCGCAACCCAAAATACCTGTCCTGTTTATCCACACGAGGAGGAAATGGGGAGGGTGAAGTCATGCTCTGAGGAAAACAACAATGGCTTCAAATAGAAAGACGATGAGCGATTAGAAAAACAGACCCACCGGACCCTGCCAGGAACCCAGGGGAGCAGGAACCATTCCATTCATAATGTCCTCATGACCTACATTGTAGAAATATTTTTTTTTCCCCAAATAAATAAAAAATGAACTAAATTTCAAACACCACACAGCAGCTTAGAAATCCAGACTCTGCTGTGCTTTTACGTGTTTGTTCTCCTGTATCTTTGAATTTATAATAGAAAGGCTGATGCATTTACTTTAGTCTTTAACAAGCCGCCTTGTGCTATAAAAACGATCAATAAACAATCATGGCAATAAAACACTTAGGCAGTAGAGCAGGATGAGTGGACCAGCAGCTGACTGGAGCACTGGGAACCGCCTGGCCTCCTGTCTGGGACCAGTGGAACCAGCCCTGAGGGGGGAAATCTGCTGGACCACAGCGGCCAGATGATCTGGCTGTGCAGTAAAACTCCAAATGGGACACAAATAATTCACTGGCACACTAATTGATTTTGCCAGGAAAATATCCAAAAGATGCTGGTAATTGTTTTTAATGAGCCTACACTATTTTTGGCCCATCTCATGTTCAACTACGTGATAAGTTTGCTTTTTTAAAGAGTACTTTCCCTCTCAAACGACTGCATTGTTTAAAATGTAGCTAGAGAACACATTTTTGCAGGCACCTACTGAAAAGAAACAAAAATAAATCTTCAGAGGCAGCCAGAGGTGCTTTTAAAAGGTCGCATTACCCTGTTATGAGTCTGTAAAAGCAGAACCTCCTGAGAGTTTACAGCATTTCTACATACTGTAGTTGAGACGCTCACGCTGTAACCTCATCGTGAATCACCACATGATTGCTCTTGCCCAACCAGTCTGGACTCAGACTGTTATACAACACTTTTTTGGGCAGCAAAGGCCAGATCAAGTCTGAGGCTTTGACAAGGAGAATATTAATGCTGTGACCTCCTCCAGGTATCTGCCTGCTTCATAGATTGGAAAGAGAATTTCTCACCTCCAGCAGGTTGTGCGTTGAATCATCTTTACTTGAGACACATTGGTGGTTCTCTTGGTCCCAGTAACACTTCCACTTGGTGCTCAGGCAGCTCACACATCTGACAAACATGGAGACACACACACATAGAAGAGGCCGGCTAAGAAACAAGGATTGAACATTGTCAAATGTGGCTTCAGTCGCTCTACTTTGTTTTGCTCCTGTGCAACAGCTGAGTATGTGAAGCGCTCTGACTCGTTTTTAGTGCCACACAAACTAAGAGAATGAACTGATTACAGGCATCAAAGTAAAGCTTTAATAAAAGGAAGTAATGATTAGTCACAGTAGCAGACGCATTCATTCCACAGTTACAGCACAGAGAGGCCAAAGTGGGCCAAATCTGCTGAGAACAAACTCTCCGTCTGTTAAATGATGATGCATGCGTCCGCATGCCGTCTCTTGTACTAATATCTGTGAGAATGCCGACATGAAGATAGTGCGTCAATAAGGTGCAGCGGCAAGTTGTTAATCTCTTATAGTTAATATGTTCGCTGCACGCAAGCAGACAAGTTAAAGAGGGGCAGCCTTTATGAAGGTGAGATGATAAGATACGGAGCAGTGTTTGCAAATATACAAAAAGGTCTTTCAATTAAACTACGTAAATAAAAAAGTGTTGTAAGTAGGAGTAGAGTGTGCATCATTATACTGCCTCTGGGAAGTGACAGATGTCCCACGCTAGGAATGATAGTGCCTCTAGTGATAGGACAGCAGAAATCCAAGAGGGTCTCTAGATTAGACGGAGTGAGACGGGTGTAGAAGGAGGATACAGACATGTAATTGAGGCATCTGTGTGTCCTGATTAGAAGCAGACAGACCCCTCAAGGCTCTTATCTGCCGAAGAAGCTTTGTTTTTTTTTCCTGATTCCCTTTTTGTCCTGCTAAAACACCTACTGTACCCCCCCTACACACACACACACAGCTCACAGTGCTCACCAACACACACACTCTCTCTGCTTGATTGAACACTGACAGCAAGGGCCCACCCCTAGTCATAATGACCATTCACGCACACACACACAGTAAATATGCAGCCGGGCCGGCTCTCTCAGGGCCTCTGAGTGGACACAGCGGTTAAACACACATCCTCAATCACATCTCTGTCAAAGAGAAATATGTTCAGGAGTCAGGATCGGTTTCAGGAGGGGGGGGACAACACATGTAGTGCTGAGTGGGTGGAGTTAAACGACAGAGACAGACGAGGAAAGAGAAACAAAAACGTGATAAAGACCAAATAAAACTCAACAACAAGAGGGTGTATTTGAGAAAGTGAGAGACACAGGAGTGAGAGGGTGAGTTAGCTGTTTGTCCTGCTGGACTGAATGGTGAGAGTGGAATGCTTTCGTCTGGTTATCGTTAATGCTTTTTTGCCCAGTGGCCACTTTGGATGTGTTGAAAGAGACTTGCTGAAACTCATTACTCACTCAAACACACACGGTCTAAAACACAGACGACTAAGTCAGGGCATGAATGTAAAAACATACAAACTACCAGCTACCAACTACTGTGACCCACACATCAGTAAATGCAATTATTCTCTCATTGTGGCTCATTTTTAACATATGAATTCTGATTTATTAGATGTAGATGGTTTAATAAAATCCACATGCAGCACAAACACCAACCGCAGGCCAATGCTCAAAAGTGAATCAGCAGACACCAAATGATTCTGTTCCCAGTTCCAATATCTGGAACGTTTAGTGCTGGTTTGAGCCAAGACATCTGAAACGTTACAAAAGTTAATCAGTAATCAGGCCAGGGCATCACGAGTCAGACTGCTGGAGGCCTGGAAGCCAAGCTCATCATTTGTCCATCGTGTTTAACATGCGACACAAAGTGTTACACTTTGTCTGTGACCCGGTACTAACCTTTCAGTGAGATAAGGACCAGCGCTAAAATTAAACTGGTTCTCTCTGGTTCTTTCGCCTCCACCTGTCTTTTTTGTTTTAAGAGCATATTCCCACTTTGCAGATAAACATAAATTACTTCAGCAGATTTGCTGTAAGTCTTCGACTGTCTCCGTTACCGCAGGTAACCATACTTTCATATATTATAACAACTGCCAACTGCAATATTTATGACAGGATGCTTTACGTTTTTTTTTGTCATCTGAAATGTTACAGTAAAACCTCTTGTGTCTCAACAACAAAACCCAGTAAAAGATGCACTCACGTTGTGAAGTTGATATAGCTGATTCTATAAGTGTGACAAAAAATCTAATGACAGCTTTTGACTGTGAATGCTGTTTAAATGAAATGAAAAATCTATGTAAATTGTGCTTATATTCAACATAATGACTATTTTTGATGTGGTACTATAGCATGTGTTTGTAGCTGAAATAAAACATCAGCTCCTAAAGAGCCTTGAATAGATGCTGATACAGAACCAGTTCATTTAAAAACCGAAGAGTATTTCTGGTTCGAAAGGGGAAATAATTAAATAAATAAAAAGCAAAAGTAGGCACAAAAGGCACTTTACACAATGGGAAATACTTTTTCCTGTGTTTTTTGCTGGTCATCCTCCAGAAATCATTAGATTTACCAACTATCTCTCCTGGTAGCGCTTCATTGATCCAACTAGAGGAGATTTGCAGTTAATACACAGTAACAGAAACATTGCTCATGCAAAAACCCCACATCACCTGAAAAGTATTTTTTTGTTAAAGGATCTTTTCATACACTTTCTATCAGTACCTTCCCAGATGGTTCTGTGTAACGTATTATACGCATGGTTCTGTTGACATGTCTGCACACCTGCCATGTCATGACCATGTAGACCTAAACACATGTGGGTAACGAGTGAAATCCACGACACCCTGGTGGTATGTGCAGCTTCCTCTGTGTGTGAGAGCAGAATTGTTCCTAAATAAACCATTTTTGGCATCAGATTCGCATAATCATCCTGATTTAATGAACTTAAAGGTCTTTAATTATAACAAAATGCAGAATCCCATCTGAAAAATGTGCCTGTTGCTTTAACTGGAGCTTTTTTATGAAGTGTATCAGATTCTGGGGCCCGTTGCAGTTGAGTGCAGAGATATTGAGATTATTGACTCAAGATGATGTTACGAGTTTGGCAGATGTGCCTGTAGAGAAGCATGTTTTCTTTTCTTCACTGTCTGTGCTTGTGTATGTCCACGCATTAGATAATTCTATTACATTACTGGAAAAGAAATCATCCAGTTGATTGAGGGAAAAAGAAAAATGGCAAGTTTGGAGGTTTGTCCAAATGCTCAGACATTAGCATAAAAAAAAACATGTCCTTTTTATTTTTACGCAAGGACAAAACAAAACTTCCTGGCCGTGGATATGTGGTTAACAAGACTCTACTTTTTTTTAAAAGAAGGGAAAAAAAGATGTAATGACTCAGATCAGATAGAATATAGCAGTTCCTCACTTTTGCGGTGCTCATCTTGTGAGAACGGCTCTTAGCTCATTATCACCTTCGATAAAGCGCCATCTAATTTCACACTTCTGGACCTCGCCCAGAACGGAGGCCATGCGCGCATATTGCATGCAGCCTTGCACACATGTACCTGCAGCTGTTGTGTTCACACCTCGAAAGTGCTTTGAAAAAGGAACAAAAGGGAGAAACTAAAATGCTTTTTGATCTCAGCAAAACAGACACGCACGCACACACACACATACACACACACACACACACACACAGACACACGCACACACACAATGATGGCGCTCTAAACTGAAGCAGTACCCATCAGATAAAACAGACCCTCCGACATGGTCCAACATGCAGGAGGAAGCCAGCTGGATTGCATCCAGATATGAGAAAACCCTCTTTGTGACCAGGCCATACAAGTGGCAGTCCTTCACAGAAACAAACAGAATCTGCCACACGTATATGTCTAATTTCCTTTGGCTTAACGTCTACAGCATATTAATCCCACGTTTGATCCTGCACTGAGAAACCTTGAGCAGGCTAAACACACCATACGTGCTCCAGTAGGATGTGCTGGTTGTGTTTACACACTGAGACCTAAATAGAAAGAAGTGGAAAACATTTGATGAGGAGACTGGGGACACAGAGAAGACAAACACAGCAGCACAGCTTTGCTGTGATTTCACCATCCAGCTGTGTGTGCACTTCTGAAATGCCTTTACGTGTAAGGGAGGATATTTCTTTGCTCAGGCTCGGTGTTTAGGGTTTTCTAAAAGTGCAGCTTGTTGGTATTTAGTCACGTTTGAGATTTGTTTTTAGGGATTTCAGTCAAAGACTGAAATAAAAAAAAAAAGAAAGTCATTACCAAGTAAAAGCACCCTTATTACAAAAAATAGTTCCACATATGCAAATGTAAAAAGATGTGAAAAGCAAATTGTCAGCAATTAATTGAGTTAAAGCATGCAATATCTAAAACGTTAGCGCTACTTACTTATTTCCTAATGATATTATAACAGACGAGCTGCATTTTCCTGCTGTATTCTGCAGGTGCAGCTCATTTTGACAAGTTAACACACGAGTCAGCAGTCTGTGCTACAAATTCATACCGAAGTGTTTGTGTCTCTTTGCGAAGCACTGGACAACTTGACCTGCTTTTCCTTTGACATTGATTCAGATTAAACTCCATCTCAGATCTCCATCTCTAACCACTGAAACACGACAGACCGAGGAACTTAAACTATATTAGTTTGTGAAGAGACACCAGTCAGGAGAGCGTAGTCTCTAACTTTGTAATGTCTTTCTAGGAAACTTTTAATCTTACTTTTAGATAATAATAACTCAAACACTTGAGTGAAGAGTGAAGTTTTATAAATGTTCCTGAAAAACACCTGAAAACTGGAGATCGTTATAGTAAATGTATTTTTCACTACTGGGTTGTAAATGTAAGGGATGACAGTAACAGAATGAATAAGCCAAAGACGACAGACTGAGTTACACGTGGAATAATAACAAATGTGAGACTCACGATGTGGTGGGGTGTATCGCTCCAGTCCTCTCACAGTCATAGATGATGAAGCTGCCAGATACTACAGATGTACCGTTCACTTTTATTGCCACAGAAACACTCAGGTGATCTGCAGAGACAAAGATGTATTGACACCCCTGGGTCTGGAGCATTTGGGGGTGATTCAGCTATTTTGCAACAAACTGGACAGCAACGTATTCTGATGTGGCGTGATCCGCTGCATTATGAGATATTCTATTGAAACTCATTACATACAGGTATGGGAATGTGAGGAAAACTATGCATGACTAAGCCAATAGGGTTGTCTTTGTGCCTCACCTGTGCCGGGTAGGATGGGTTGGTAGTTTTGTCGAGGGAGCAGCGGACAGGTCTGGATCTGGGAGGGACCCTGATCCAGGTGCAGTGTGGCGGTGGTGGAAACCCCCGGCCAATACTCACACTCCACACGCGAGCCGTTCAGGTTGGGAACAGTACCATTTATCAGGATGCCGACGTTCTACGACAAAACACAATAGAAACATCTAGTCCCAGCAATAAGAATAAATATAAATAAAAATGAAGTAGACACGGATAAATTAGCCTTCCAGTTCAGGTCATGTGTATATGTTTATGATAAAGGGCAGATGATGATGGCATTACTACAAGATTGCTCAAGAGTTCAGGCAGAGACGTGGAGAAGCTACAGTGTAGTGAAGAAACAGATGGCTGAGTGTTACATTCACATCTAAATCTGGGTAGGAGATTAGGGAAGACAGACGTATAATGAGAAGCATAACACCTCACTGGCATATCTGAATTTCAGCTAAATGATTTCAATGTGAGGAAAAGAGGTGGGGGGGGGGGTGTAAAGAAGGCAGACAAGAAAGAAGAGATGGCATTCCGCGTTTCAGCAAGTAGGAAGTGGTCAGCTGCATGTGCTGACATGTCTGTAAAATCTGCTCTATTGTTCGTTGGAACTGATCATTTCCTGGCTAAGGCCCTGACTTCCTGGCCGCTGTTTCCTGTTTATGGAGACAACCTTGAGCTGTGTTTCCTGCCCACACATCAGGCAGATGATGAAGCAATTACAGCCCTGAGGACTGACCTTCATAACAAGCAAATATCCACCATTAATGAACCAATTAATGACCTGTCATCTCTGACTTGCATCAAATTGTGGCCTGTAATTAAAGGTTAAATACCGTAAATTCCAAGTGTCAAACATCAGTGAGGCAATCTTGCTATTGTGGTTTTTATGTTACATGATACGCTCACTTGAAGGAATTACTGGAAACAACAGTTTGAATATCAACACACTCAACCATGATGCTATAACTCTTTGAACAGTTAAAGAGAGCAGCCGAACCATCGTGACCATCTGTCTAATATCGTGTAGGTCTTGTGTCGTGTCCCTGAAACAGCTTTGAATAGCAAGGGTGTGCTGGAGCATCTGGTACCGAGGCATCAGCAATAGATTCCTCGATTCCTGTGGATGGTTGACTGGAGTTTTTGTGGACTGGGCTAGCTTGCCATACATTGTTATCTTGGGCTTGCCATCGCATTGGCATCTGGGGCGTTTGGAGGTGAGGGGAACACCTCCGATGCTTCCTAAAAAGCTGGAACAGAAAGCAACTGGATTTCGTTCCTTGGTTCTTGAGGACATTTCACCAATGTTCCCAAAAGGTTTCTCAAGTTCTAACTGACTATTGGGAAATTTTAGACTTCTAGCTTATTGATTGGACGTCGTTGATTTCACATGTAATTAACTGTCCCACATGCAGGTCATTAGGCTGTTTTGTCCACCCAGCTTGTTTGCCTGGTCAGCAAGTGAGACGTTTTGGTTATGTTGACCACGACTTGAGGACTTTTTGTGGGACAGCTACTTGAAAATTACATCCAAAAAATAAAAATGAGCAGGAATTACGAAGTGTTTGAATAAATCTGACATAAAAAGGAAGTCAGCTCATTTGAGCTTATATTAGAAGTGTAATAATGCCATTTACATCTGAGGAAATACTCCATTTCTGGAGTACACATCTCTTTGGAGTTTGTGTAGTAAAAACGTAAACACTCAAGAAATCCATTCTACAGCATCCCATCATTTATTTATCAAGACTGATTAGTGTAGTTTATAAAAGAGGAATGTTTAGCAGACCTTCCAAAGTGGACATTTTGGCACATTTTGATATACATTTAAGTAGAAAACTATGAAACTTTTTTATATTTGATAATATTATGATATTATAATATTATATAATTAGCACTGGTTTGGGTTTATTATTATCAACGGATCTCTTAGTATGTGTGCTAGGTCAGTGGCTGAGCCATGGGGGTCTGAAGCCCCCGACCAGATGATTGACATGTCTATATTATCTTCACAGACATCACTTCAGGCATTATTCAGTAAGAACAAAGAAAAGGTTGTATGTTTCCTCAAGACAGTACTTGGTAGTCCTGCTTTTGCTACTTCTACTGGTAACAGAAACGATCTGAGAGAGCAAAAATGATTTTGATTAGTCACAGAGACTTGTAATTATGTGAGTCAAGTGGAGTTTAACACCAAAGATTAGACTGAATTCAGACTTGGACTTTACAAAGTGAAGTTTTTTTTAAATGTATTCATTTTAAAATTTAACTGCTGGCTCTTTTCACTGCTGTTTTTTTTTGTCAGTGACTAATCATCCTTACAAAGTTGCAAGCCACTTTCAGCCTGGTCAATGGTCATGTTTTCTTGGACATGTAACACTCTCGTCTTTTTATGATGTGTTGAAGTTCAGTTAGCCACCTAGTGATGGACTAGTGTTTGTTTGGAGGGAATGCTCTTTGAGGGCTTAAACCTGAGCTGTTTCCAATTCGTTTCATGATCTCTGCCATCAATCATGAGATTTCACTACCATCGGTACCAGAAAACCTGTCATTAAAAAGAGTTTTCAGGTACAGATGGTGGTGACACTGCCTGGGGCTGAGAGTCAAGGCTGCATTGTCAGTGTTGGATAGGAAGAACCTGGGGCCACCTCCTCCGTGAATAGTTGGATTTTGCTTTTTTTTTTGCTTTTTAACAAAATGTTTTCCTCTCCTCTCTCAAACTACCCGTCCTTGTTGTCCTGAACGCGTACATGAGTGTTCTCTTTCTTCATGCGCCTGTGTTCCTTTTTCTTCTTTCTCTGTCTCAGTGGGAATAGTTTCAGCCCGCTGGTGCCGAGGTCTGATGACAGACAGTTTTTTGTCCCAGTGGGCGATGTGAGTCAAATAGCAAGTATTGGTCTGTGTTTGTAGGTTTCCTGGAACCTCCGTTCTGAGACTTCTGTCCTCCTCGGTGAGTGCAGTCTAAAATAGGCAGCTTGTTTTTTTTCTGCATCCCCTATAGCAGGGGTCGGCAACCCAAAATGTTGAAAGAGCCATATTGGACCAAAAACACAAAAAACAAATATGTCTGGAGCCGCAAAAAATGAAAAGTCTTGTATCAGCCTTAGAACACATGCTGCATGTATCTATATTAGCTATAACTGGGGAAAGATTTTTTTTTTCATTATGCACTTCGAGAAAAAAGTCAAAATGACGAGAAAAAAGTCGAAATGTCGAGATTAATGTTGAAGTACAATCTCGATAAAAAAGGCGAAATGTTGAGAAAAAAAGTCAAAATGTTGAGAAAATAGTCAAAATGTCGAGAAAAAAGTCAAAATGTCGAGATTAAAAAGGACAGGGAAAAAGGAAGAAAAAAAAAGAAAAAAAGGAAAAAAGAGAAAAAAGAAAAAAGAGAAAAAAAGAAGAAAAAAAGAAGAAAAAAAAGAAGAAAAAAAAAGGCCAAACATTTTTGAAAAAGCTCCAGGGAGCCACTAGGGCGGCGCTACGGGTTGCCGACCCCTGCCCTATAGTAACTTTGATACCATCATCCACTAATATTGTGGGTGAAGGCATCCACCTCTATTTCCACACGTTTGAACCTCTGATTTTCACGTTGTTCCCTCCTTCAGATATGTGTAACAAGCCTGTTTGTCGCACACAAATATCTTGTTTATCAGGATGTTTTTTTTTCCAATAAAGTAAAGATTGATTAACCGACAGAATCAAAATATGCATGTAGGCTGTATATCCCTTTTATAAGCCACTTCTGAATAGTCAAAGCTTCAAATGCAGTCACACAATTGGCTACTAATTATTTCTCCGGCATAGGTGTGTTATTCAATTCAGCACAAAAGAGCCCACATGGGGCTCAGAGTTGAAGGTTTGATTTAGACTGAGGTGCTATGAGGCCGGTGACAATGA
Organism: Cololabis saira; assembly: GCF_033807715.1. Lineage (NCBI taxonomy): Eukaryota > Metazoa > Chordata > Actinopteri > Beloniformes > Belonidae > Cololabis > Cololabis saira. The sequence continues at coordinate 19,046,545 of NC_084598.1, forward strand.
ACTGAATGTCAGAGGTGCCAAAACCGTTCCCCTGATTGTGAACGTGTGTGTGTGTGTGTGTATGTGTGTTTGGGGGGGCAGTATCGACGAGCACTGGCTTGATTTTATCAACGGTAGTAATAACCGGCTGTGAAGGAATAGTAATAGGTGTTAAGTCATTAATGTGCATGGAACATCAGCTTTAAATACACTGACCATCACGAGAAGGATGTGAAGACAAAAACAACATGAAGACAGTTCACTCTACCTTGATGTCTGCAGAGATGCTGATTTCTGGGGGTGTCAGGGTAATGGATGGACACTGATCGGGGCCTTCACTCATGCTGATCCAAGTACGTGCCAACAGGGCCTGAGCACACTCCTTCTGGATGGTACATCTGGACAGAAAGGGAAAATATTGAAGTCATATCGGACCATTTCCTCATCCCATCCTTGTTATTTTGCTTAGAGACCATTGAAAAGAAATGTGGTGTCATATCTGGAGGTTTCATGTAGAGTTCATGAGCATTTCCCCATTACCTCAAGCTTCCATGTGCAATATTCAAGTTACCAGTTCCATGCCAGATCTAGTTCTGTGTATACATATCCCGTCTTCAGTATCTATTATACAAATGACAATAAACGCTATTCTATTCTACCTCCTCATTCACCTGCACAAAAAGTCCCATATACAATTATCATACATAGAAAGGACAGAGTAATGGACACAGCGAGTAAGCAAGACCAGTTTTCCACCGTTCTAAATGTGCGCATGCACGTCAACATTTGATACTTTCTGAGGAGAGCATAAACGTTTCAGTTTCTGTTTCTGTTTCTGTTTCATCCCAGGACTTGACGAATTCTCACCGTTGGGTTTTCACGGTCTGCTTCCTGCAGATTTATGAGGTGCTCTGGTCTCCTAATGTCACATTCACACCTCGGCTGTCAGTTTTCCTGGCTCGACACAGGAGACTACTTGACTCCAGGTCACACACATTGCTATGGTAACCCATCTTACCGATGCCAACATCAGGGGGTACTTACAGAAATCGGAATAACAAAACTACCAGTCTGATTCTTAATTTGTGTGGACCAACAGTGAAGACATAAATGTGAATGTTTGTGTCCTGGGACACACACAAAGCACAGAGTGTGAATTCATGTCAATTTGTAAGTATAATGAATGTTGAGAACATAGGGATTGTAAAAGGGCATTCAACAAACGTGGTGGCTTCACATTCTGGCTTCTGCTTCATTAATGAACTTCACTGTTGGCTCAGACTCAGTTTTTCTGCAGCGCTGACTGGGAGGACAAAGTGACCTCAGAGCGAGGAGGAGCCAAAGAGGCCCTATTTAGCAACGTCCTTACACCCCACAAATGTGTTTGGCACATCCCATTCTCCCCTCACACTTAAACAGTTGTTTTAAAATAAAGTGTGCAGCCCTGTGCCTGCGTGCCTGTGAGGGTGAGTATTTGTGTTTGTAAAAAGGACGTCTGCATTCATAATCCCACTGACATTTAAGGACCCAGATGAGCCATGAGGTCAGCTACTGAGCCAAAAATAGAAAAGACTGCTCTGTAAGCTTGAAAATTATCCCAAACACTAACAAACTCATAAACTCTGAACATGCTCTCCACAGTCTGATAGCCAATGTTTTTGTAGCTTTTGCTTTTATTTCCATTCTAACAGTTGTTGCTTGAGTGTGACTGAGAACAAACAGGCCCGGAAGTCATATGTAACACAACTTACTGTAACTCAGTTACCACAAGCTACTTATTTTAGCTAAGCACGTTCACCTGTGATTCTAACTTTAACATCGATTCTGATTCGATCTGACCTTGTTTCAGATGTCACTGCCAAACAACATCTGAGACCACGACTGCCAGAGCCAAGATGACAACAGTTAGAGTTCTGGCAAAGCTCTGCCATACTTACTACACCCATCCGCCAGCCCATCCCAGCCTCATCCCAGCCTCATCCCAGCCTCATCCCAGCCTCATCTCAGCCTCATCCCAGCCTCATCCCAGCCTCATCTCAGCCTCATCCCAGCCTCATCCCAGCCTCATCTCAGCCTTATCCCAGCCTCATCCCAGCCCTATCCCAGCCTCATCCCAGCCTCATCTCAGCCTCATCCCAGCCTCATCTCAGCCTCATCCCAGCCTCATCCCAGCCTCATCTCATCCTCATCCCAGCCTCATCTCATCCTCATCCCAGCCTCATCCCAGCCTCATCCCAGCCTCATCCCAGCCTCATCTCATCCTCATCCCAGCCTCATCTCATCCTCATCCCAGCCTCATCCCAGCCTCATCCCAGCCTCATCCCAGCCTCATCCCAGCCTCATCCCAGCCTCATCCCAACCTCATCCCAGCCTCATCCCAGCCTCATCCCAGCCTCATCCCAGCCTCATCCCAGGTATGTGGTTCAGGCAGAAAAACCCACAGGAGCAGCAGCTGGACCCACCACCAGACCCAGACCCTTGCAGGTGAGCCATGGATGCTGCAGGGGCGGAGGGGGCTTGCAAGGAGCAGGTAGCAAAAGCGGTGATCAGTTTGGCCAGGTGGTGCTGGCATTGCCAGTGGAGATTTACCCACTTTTGGAGCCTGCTCCTAGTGGTCAGTCGAGGAACTTAATTTTTTTTCTACTTGAGCGTTGATGTCAAGGTTAACAAGGAGCACACAAGCATGGGGAGAACATGCATACACCACACAGACAAAAGCCCCACCTCAAATTCAAAGCAGTAGTTTTTTAGATGTCAGGCAAAAAATAAAAATAAAAACCTACGTAATTACGAGAAAAAATCTCCTATTTATGTAAGAACCTGGGGTTACCTGTTAAAATGAGAAACTGAAACGTCTGTCTGCACTAATATAACCCCTTGGTCTACATAGCACTTTACAACATGCTTCTCATTCAGCCGTTCAAATTAACACCACCACTTCTTATTAATTACAGTATTATATAATAGAAAGCCTGTAGACCTTTGGGTAAGCTATATGATTATTAGTTTGGGTGGGGTCTTGTTTTATTTGATCTCTTTGTCTCGCCTGTGAGGCTTTGACAGTGAAGCTCTCTGCTCCACAGGATAAGATATTCTAGCTCAATGTAATAGAGGATTGCAGGAGATGGGTACAGTTTGTACTTCTCAATTGTCCATCACAGAGCTGACACAGAGCAACAGGCGATCTCACTTTCTCACCTAGAGGCTATTCTGAATCACCAATAAAGCTAATATAGCCCCTTTTTTTTCGGACCTGTGGGAGAAAATCTGAAGAAAACCCAAACGGACATTGTGGGAACATCCAAACTCCACACAGAAAGACGTCAGCAGCAAACCAAGAGGTTCTGACCCAGAGCCTTCTTACTGTGAAAGCCCAAACCACTGTGCAACCCCCCCTTTTTTTCAGTCCGGAAAAAATACATTTGGTTCATTAAGTAGAATGGCGATTTCATCTTTTGTATCTGGTGTTACTCAATAACACACAAGGCAATTCAGACTTTAATATTTTACTTTTTCATTTTCAAATTCTTTAAAAAAAAGCATTTATAAATTGCTCACTTATTCAAACAACTATTTGATCAAAAAACACACTGAAGATAAATTCAATAACATTACAGTGTTCTTCTTCACTAACACCCACCATAAAAATAGCTTTTCACAGATTTACACACATGCACTCTTCCCTTTCCTCATAGCACTCTGCTGAATGTAAAAGCTTTTCAAACAGCTCCTTAAAATAAACAGAGTCAACATTTACAGCTAAAGTATGACCTGTGAAAATTCATCACCTTCTAAGTGTCTGATGAGGCGGGAAGTCAGTGAGACTGTTAACCACCAGCAGAACATATGAGCTTCTGAAGTGCTCGCACTGACACATACACTCACAAAATCACTGCGAGATAAGCACACGCAGATAAGTATGACAATTTGTGAATAGCTAAGATGGCATGTCATGCATAATTTGATTCAAATAAAGATATTTAAGTGCTTTCTTGTGACATGTGGGAGATTAAACCAGCGCCAGCATGAAAATAGTGATCAAGGGCTGAGTTTTATCTCAACCAGAAAAACTTGCTCCCTCTTTCTGACAACAATGCGGCCTCCGACGTGCAGGCAGACACGCTTTCATGCTAACTCTACATCCAGACATCCTGAAAGACGTCAGAAACATGCATAAAATCAAAACAGCTGCCCACAGAGACAGTAGTGGCTTCACAGATTGTGAGATTTAGTGGTCTTTTTTTTTCTGTCCACAGTGTCTGTAGTTGTATTAGACAACGAAGTGATGGAGGCGACCATCCACCCCCACACTCCAACCCCACTGATCCCCCTGAAGCCACAGCTACAGCCCAGTGACCGGCAGGACCGGTCAAACATGGCATCAAAGACACACACACACTCATGACATCAGCTCACTGGCCTCCAAGAGTCGGAGAGCGACACACACTCACGCTGACACTTGCACACAGGCTTACACACTTTGACATTTCCTTGTAAAAAGAACCAGTGTGCACTCTCTCTCCCACCAACATCATCACAATCAACGCTCCTTTGTAGAGGGATGGAGAGGAGGACAAGGGCGCTGGGGGAGGAGAAGACAAGAACCAGGGAGACAGAGAGGCAGGCCGAGAGGCGGGTGGCTGAGTTCTCAAAGATGCAGGAAAATACGAGGTTAAGATGAGGGAAAAAAAGGAAGCTGGAGACAGGCAGAATCACAAGGATAAAAACAATAAAATATGTGGTGAAGTGAGAAAAGGACTTGGATAAAGAGACCACAGATAGAGAAATAGGCGAAGAGACAGGGAGATGACAGTGAGGCCGTCTGGCCACATACACACAAACACTCATCTGTTCCACTCCTGCAGCTTTGAATGGCCTCTGGAAATGCCCGAGCCTCCAGAGCAGCTCATCACAAAATTCACTATCTCGTCAGATCTGCTTTAATCACCAAGCAACCAACCAGCTCACATGCTGTAACACACAGACAAACAAACACGGCTCGGCAGCACACACATTATCCCCAAAAGCCAGTGAACACAGGGCCAGAGAGCCAGTCCAGACAGAGCCACATTAATCACAGTGTACTCTCATTCGCTCACAGCTACACTTCAGCCAAGTCACTCCTCGCTGGGTGCTCCCGGCATGTCACTCCCATCCCAAGCTGCCAGGGAGCCCAGGGAACTGAGGGAGTGCTCCAAACAATGATGTTGCTCCATAGTCTGAAGCTGAATGAAAGGCAAATCAATTCTCATCCACCAAAAAAAAACCTTTCCAAACCAATAAAAAAGAGAAAGAAGACCTTATTACTGCCAAGACTCAATCAGCCAGGCAACATCCTGAAACTGAGAATGACTATGTTGAAAACCAGGAAAACAGCCTCAGTGGTTTCACTGAGTCACTAACTTTAGTGAAGCAAACCAACATGTATTTGATTGTACCGTCAATTGTCTTTTATATTGCATCAAAGTATCTTTAAATCCAGTCCGTCATTTATATGAATAGATGTATCTGCACTAGGGCTGGGCGATTTTGGACAAAAATAAAATCCAGATTTTTTTCTCTGAAAACCTGATTTTCGATTTCGATTCTTCGAATATTTTATCTTCATTTTTAAAGAAAAATAGCAAACACATTTCCCTATTGGGAATGAAGTGCAATTGAAAGATACTGTAAATCCTCCTTGAGTTTAGTAAAGTGACAACATTTACAATTTTCTTGACCAAACAAAGATGACTAGAAGCTCTGTCTGTAAAAAGCTGCAAAAAAGCTGCAAAAAAGGAAAATCGATTCTCCGATTTTCCTTTTTTTAACATCGATTGTGATTAGTAAATCCGATTTAGATTTAAAATCGATTAATCGCACAGCCCTAATCTGCACCCAGGCTTCACAGACGATGGTAGAGGAAGCGAGCATTTCCCCGCATGCCCATGCTTTTAGATTACGTCAAAAAGCATGTGGCATGAACGTGACACCAAAGCATATAATAATTTGATTTAATTATGCTTCACTGGATGTGGATGTGGGTCAATGACAAGTCAGAGGAGGGCTTTTAAAGCAAAGGGCTTAACCGGAGAGAGTGTTTCGTACCTGTTCTCCAGAGTGCACCAACCGCAGTGAGGGTCACCTGCTCCCAAACAGGCACTGCAGCTCTTCCACTGGTCACACTGGGCCACTTTCACTCTCAGCATCTGTGTACCACGGGCCAAAAAACATGAGAAAAAAGGAAACACAAGCAAAACGATTTGTTAAAGAAGTCAAGGCGAGTGGTTATTTTCAAGATGCGTGTGGGGTCGCAAGAGAACTGCTGTCAAAGAAAATTACTCGGTAACAAATCTGATGATTAAACAGCATGTTAGCAAGCCCAAAATCTACTGGTTCCAGCCACTCTGTTTTTCTGTGTCAGATTTGGAAAGCAGGGCAGCCATGGCCAGCAATTAAATTATGTCACCTTGGCCTCTGAGAAAACAAAATATTTCCACCCTGAAACAATCAATTAATCTAAAATTAGCCAATACACTGGTCAACGGGATCAACCTTACACAAAACACCTTCAGCAGTCAATTCACAATTATTATGCCTAATTATACATTGTGTAGTTGGACTTTAAGATTATATAATTACTGAAAAGTATTTATCAATTCATAATCTCTCTCACTCTGTCATTATATACCATAATAATGCTTACGGATTTCCACCGTAAAGGTTAAAGTATAACAGTTGACAGACGTAGCTGCAGCACAGATATCTGCCTCTAGCGACATGTAGCATATTATATATACAATTTCTCAATACATGCTGCTCTTATCACTCATCTAATATAAATATTTTGGTATTTCAGAGGCAGCAAACACTTGCTGTGGACAATAAGTGATGTGGAGATGTTTCTTTTAGGGGAATTAACAACATGGGAGCATTCCCCTCTGCTTCTAGATAATCGGCCTGCATGCATGTGCGTTTCAGGACTAGAAGCGGGATGAATTTTGATTATACTTAGATTCAATGATGGGAAGTACAACTGGCAAAGTTAGTAAACCAGTGTTACTGAATCTATAGTAATTGACAGAGGCTATTGTTGAATCAATGTCAACCTACAAAAAAAAACTAGTTTTAATTGTTTTATTTGTATTTAAAGGAAGGTTTCGTGAAGTACATATGAGCAGTTAGTGTCTGCAACAGACAGATGTTGCATGGCTCTCAGAGTCAGAGGGAGGAATCGTACCAGCTGCTCAGACTGAGGAACTTTCACTTTTGCTCCTGGTTGTACTTTACCAGGAGCACTTTGGCACTACATGTTGAGAACATTGCCATCATGATCGTGTTATCAAAACAGACCATGTCATGCGGACGCAATGTTAAATACCAGAATACAATTTGCTCAAAGCACAATGATGAATTATAAAATGTGACTTGTTTTAGATTTGACTATGGTAAGCAGCTGTAGCTGCTTCATGAGCAACTAGTCGGCGTAGCCGTTCACCGCCCTCACTGCACCCACCCCTCATAAGTACCCAACAAAACCAACATTTAAAAAGAAAAACAAAGACAGAGAAAGAAAAGTCCCTTTAATGGTAGCAGCTTAACACTTTAAAGTTATGGGTAGTGGCTTATGTGGCCCAGCAAACTTAGCAATAGTTTTCCATGAAAAGCCTAAAAATAAATGTATCTTATCAGCATGCATATCAAACATTACCTCTGAGGCAAGAAGCGCAGCGATTTAATCACTGAACATTCAAGTAACAATCAGGTGCATTTGTTCAGTAAGACACAAGTGCTGGAGGTTCAACCACATGTCACGAGTACCACCGTTATGAAATCAGTTGGTTTTGAAATGCAGCCTTGAAAGCTGCAGAGGCTCTGAGCTTTACCGCAAATGTGAGTGTGCTTTGCTAAATGGATGAGGAGAGGACCTGCTGGATGTCAGCAAATGTGTCTGATTGTGGCTCTTGTGGTTCATCTTTGGGATGATAAACAAATTAGAGCGGAGAGGCAACAAACAACGAGCAAGAGAGACTATGCCTGCAGCTGTACACTTACATGGTGAGACGTCATGACATAGAGGAAGTTGCTGTCGCTGGGGTCGAAGGACATCATGTGGTGGACTGCTTCGCCGGACGGTAGCTTCAGCGTCCACTGGTTGGCCAAAGCCATGTTCGCCAGGGTCAGCTGTGAACAAGAAGGGACACACGTTGGAAAATAGTGCAGAGAAATACATGACTTGGAGCACTGTAACTGAAAGTTTAACTTTCATTTTTTTAACACTTTTATTTTGAAGTCTCATTTCTTGGGGGGAATTCTGGTCAGGCTGCGCCCCTGAATTCAAGAGTTACATTTAAACTGTGCATACATTTGAAAGTAATTTAAACCGGAAACCCAGAGAGCGCTGAAGACTATCCCCTCTGTCAATGCATGCAACACATCGAGACATCGAGGGTCCATTCTTTGGAATGCTACTGATCCTTGGCTAAAAACATCACCATCTCTGCTAGCTTTCAAAACAAACTACAAAAAAATGCTTTTGCAGTAGAATAATGTAAGGTCACTCAATCATATTAAGTTCAATAAGAGGTTATTATTATATGTATTGTAATAATCTGTACTGTGTGTATGTACTGGTATATTTGCATCTAAACATGTGAATCTACAACTGGTATTTTGATGTGTGTTCTTTTGGGAGAAGTTCTCGATAAGCCTTCTGGCTTCCAACTTCTCCTGCACAATATTAACATGTATGTATCTTTTTGTTTTTAACTTGTATGTGCGAATAAATAAAACAAAAAACAAAAAAAAAACCAAACTGTTTGTTTTAGTCTCTCTGTTTCAGTCTGGTAAAACGTCTCCATGTGCCCTGCGTCTTATTTATGCTTTAATGCCTGTAAGCTGTTAAGAAGTTTGCCTGTGCTTTAACATAATTATAAAAACGAAAACTTCAACTTGTAAACTCCTTGTTTCACATTCATACAGAAGTTATTGAGAATGGTTTGATATATTTTGTTTCTGATGATCAAGCAGCTCAGGGCAAATGCTGGGCCTGATCTCGTCACCATTCTTGGATTTGGTGACCAACTCAAGCCTGAAACTTTCCCATCACGAGATCTGATTGGAGACATCCTGTAATGAGCACGTATTTTGTGTGAAATACTCAGCACTTGGGACGTTTTAGTAGTTTAGAGTTCTGTTTTCTGTGGCAAAAGGGTGAGCATTGAATTTCTAGGACTTCTATACTTCGTAGTCATACAGATTTATGAGTAGCAGCGACCACACAGGATACAAAAACAGAGTTTTTGGAACTGTTTGTGGATTTATGAAGGGGTCTTCATAAAGATAATGTTAACGTGGGTCTGTTGAAGCCTCCTGCTGGTTGTTAAATCAACCTTAATTACTCAGTGGGAGACTCATTTAAAGGCCAACTATATCAGCAACATCGTTAATCTGAGCTGCACAAGAGAATTAAAAAAAACTTTAGCCACGGATGTATAAACAATCGCTGCAAGCTTTAGTAAACTGAGTTCCTATCTTTTATTTCTGAATAATTTTTCACGTTCCATCCTCCCAAACATGATTTAGGAGGTCCTTTGTTCAAGCACTGTGCCTAATCTTGCTCTGCCAAGCAATGATTTATCTACGCTGTGGCTTTCCTCCAGCCCACGATAATAAAACAGTGACATGTTCACACGTACGCACACGCATATGCATGCACAGACACACAACACGCTCTGTCGGAGAAACAAACTGTGCTGAGTGAGACTTCCTGTCACGCAGACAGTGAAAGCTCTTATTTCTGCAATTTGTCGGGTCTCTCCTCAATGGAGACATCCTGCCATCCCGAGGAACTGGCAAACTGACCGGCATCTGGTGACAAGCAGAGGCTGTGTCACTTCTCTATCCGTCGGACACACAAGCTGCTGTCACGTGCACACACACACAGATGACAAATCCATCACCAGCCACTGAGACATGCTGGTTAATGTTAAACCAGAGCAGACAGAAGCTTAGTAAACCTGAGATTAAAGCGATTATCTCAGCCTCCAAATATCACTGTTGTTTTTTTAACGCCACCCACCAATCAGCACGCACACACACCAGAGATAGTAAGCAGCTGCGGTGTGTCTCCACTCCGTGCCCCGATGACTAGAAACGCACACACAGCCTGACACTGTGAGAGCAAGTAAAACTGCAGCCCACACACCTGGAGAGGGAGAAGAATAGGAAAAGAGAGGAGTACTGAGGTGAGCAGTGGCACAAAGCACCACCCGGTCAGCCAACAAAACACCTGCTGCACTGGCAGGTCGCTCTGACTCCATTCTCTGTCTGTCTTCATGCAGATGAAAGGCCCTATTCAACCAAGGAGAGCTCAGCTGCTGGGAGATCATTTTCTCTATGTGTGTGTGTGTGTGTGTCTGTACCTGGGTGTAAAAGAAAGAGAATAAAGATGGATGGAGGTGGGGCAGCAGAGAAAGAGCAAGCAGGAGAAACACATGAAATCCAAGGTTTTTAGTATTTGAGGTGAAGTAAAGGAGGAGCCAAAGAGAGGGGACAGTGGAGCGATGACGTGAGGGACGGAAGGAGAAAAACTGGGAAAGAAATGAGAGAGATGAAGGTGGATGCTGCCAGACGTGAAAATGGAAGTCAGCTGTAATAGGGAGGGAGAGACTTCATTAAAAGAATGCATGTAATTACAAATTACTTCACTGAGGGCCCTCTCGAAGACAGTAAAAGAAGCCTAACTTAATCTCGACCAGTGTTCCCCTGTGTTTAGTCTGAGCCAAACTCACAGTCAGAATCACATTACGCACACTCACAGCACCATTAACCTCTGTAACAGCTCTATCCTCGGGGCGCACACACACATATCCCGTTGCTACCACAAACACCCACAGATACACAGACAAACAATGAAAGGAACATACAGCTAAAAAGCACAAACCATGTTGTTGCTCAAGGTCACAGGAATACTACACTCCCCATGTAAAAAGGCTGACACGCACACTCACAAACGTACACATACAGCACATAATCACAGGGTAGGCATTCATCTGAGTAAACACGTGGAATCACTAAACAACTTGCACTGGCCTGCAGACGAAGTCCAACACCTAGAAACACAGACAAACCTGCAATCAGGCAAACAGAGACACACACACACTCACACACACACACTAGGGCTGTTCGATTTTGCCCAAAAATAAAATCTCGATTTTTTTCTCTCAAAATCCGATTTTCGATTACGATTATTTTGTGAATTGACAAAAGGCAAATAAATGATTTCAAATATGCTGTTTTTTTATTGAACATTTGCCCCAAAATGAATGAATAAAGTGCAAAACTCTGTAAAATAAGTTGAAAAAAGGTTTTAAAAAATATAATAAAATATAAAGTTTTATCTCTGAAAAAAAAAATCAGCAAATCAGCACTTGCAAACATACAGTAAGTTATATTTCCAATTAAAAAAAAAAAAAAAAAAAAAGTGAAAAATCGATTTTACGAGTTTCACGTTTTAACATCGTTCTAATTACATAATCGCGATTACGATTTAAAATCGATTAATCGAACAGCCCTAACACACACACACACACACACACACACACACACACACACACACACACACACACACACACACACACACACACACTGCTGCTTGCACCATCCCAACCAATGTGGTGCATCTGGTATACGGTAAACGATCCAAAAAACAATTACTGCATGCTCAGCTGGGGCCAAAGCGATGCCTTCATCTGGAGCAGGGAAACAAGGAGCTCTTTTAGTGGGCCCTGAAACCCCAGAACTGCATCATTTTAATGTTGTAAAATGTGCCAGGCTAACACGAAACAAAAGGGTAAGAGTGCTTTCAGAGTCAGCTGGTGTTGTTTCCAGAAATGGCTGAAGAGCTCTTTGCGCTCGCAGGGAGCTCGGTCAGGGGTAACCAGGAATCCAGCTGAGACAAGAATTAAGGAATGCCATTAATTGGACAGGAACAGTTTTCACAAGCCGGACTGCCTGCAGATGTTTGAGAGTTGAAGCTGCGGACCAACACATGGCGGGACTGAGTCATACAAGACTTGTTAAACAAATTTCTGTTGATCTCTCTGACAATAACCAGGTCTGGGGAACATTAAAGGACATGATTAGGGCAACTTAGGTCCAGGATGGGCCAGGGGTAAACAGAGGTGGGGGGGTTCAGCGGTGACGGGGCTTAGAAGCTACAAGATAAAAGCCCACATTCCTGCTTGTTCTCAGGCTGCTCTAAGTGGTTCGTCACACACCTACCGTATGTTTGCTTTATTGACAGTCTCAGCAGCCACATCTGAACAGCTGCATGTAAATCGTTGTTTCCAAGCTTCAGGGCTGGATCCCTTCGAAGGTATTAACTCCATTTAGGCTGGCCCGCAGCAATCCTATGATCTGGGGTTGTACCAGCTCACTGGATAAGTACTGAAACAGAAACACCTATGTCCCGTCACCATGTGTCTTACCTTACGAAGTCGTCCATTGTTGGTTCCCAGAAAAACCACCGTGTGGTTGTGCACGTTGTCCACAGAGACTGACGTAAGGCCTGGGTATTCAAAAATAGGAACGGCCATCAGAGGCCTCCGTAGAGCCAGAGGATGCTGCAGGTGTGCCGCGCCGCAGTCCAGCTGCTCGGGCTGCAGCTGCAACACAGGCAAAAATGAGACAGAGAGATCAATCCCCATCAGCTTTCATACAGACTGGAAGCAAGAAGAGCGCAAAGCACAAAAGGAGCACCATGTGATTAAAGTATTGGGGAAAACAAGCTCCTCGCGATAGACGCTATCACTCTGGAGCTGCTCATTCTTCTAAATTAGTTTTTAGACATGTCAGGGAATACTTGAAAAGGGCTTACAAGGGTCTTCAACACTCATAAGACTTTGCTTTTGTCAAATCCTCAGTGAGCGACGATAAAACATTAGTGCCATGCTTGGATGAACACCAGGATCTATTGGGAATTCTCTGAATATTTTAGAGCATGCACAAGCAAAAGAAAGAGAGAGAGAGAGAGAGAGAGAGAGAGAGAGAGACAGAGAGAGAGAGAGAGAGAGAGAGAAAGAGAAAGAATTAAGCACAGTGGATATTTGTAGAGTCGTTTCCCACGAGCCCTTCTACTCTTGGCCTCGTCTATCTTATCATAAATTGCGTGTGACTTTCCCTCAGTGCTGGCCTTCAAACTGTCATCTACAAAAAGGATCACGTGTCCACGGCCACTAAATGCAAAGCTACGGCGACAAACTTTTCCCTTTGAGTTGTAGTGTAAGTAGGTTGTTTTACAGCCAGAAAGAAAATACAATCTCCACTGCATCTCTTTGAGCTGAGAAGCTGTTTGTTTCAGGAGGAGCCATCAGCCTAAAAGATGGAGAGGAGTGGCCCCGGGGCCACAGACAACAAGGCGGTGCCAGCGAGAAGGGTTCCCCTCTGACCTGACAGCACCGGCGTCAACTCAACTCAGTCAGAACCGCCGCTGTGAAAAGCTGGAATTTCACCGCATGTCTGTCTTTATCAGACAGCTTCCATGAAGAGAGGAAATATAGTGTGCAATGTTTAAGTTTCCTTAAGGGCAAATATTTAGGCTGGTATGCGAGTGGAAAATACGAGATAATATCTGACCACGTGTTTGCAACAAAGCAGCTATTTGTCCTTTATCATTGTGCCAGATTTGTGACTGGGTTATAGTTAGCAGCACAAACTCAATAAGAAATATTTGTAGGTTGACGGACAAACATTGAAACTGTTAACCCCATCCCGTCCTTGTATCAGCAAGGACGAGGGGTGATGGACGTGAGAGGAGTCTCAACATTCCCACAACCTTCTAAGTGGCTTTGCAGTATCGTTCCAGCTCTAATGACCTTCAGTCCTACATGAGAGATCGTCTCTGAGTTGTGAGCCTCGGGGCAAGGGAGGGTAACTTTTTTTGTGGGCATGAATGGAAACTGTGAGAGATACAGCAGCCATTATTGCAGCCTGAGCAACTGTAGTGGCCTTTTGGTTTCATAAACAAGAAGAGTGGCCAAGTATGTTTGGGCATACCAGGAGTTTAAAAAAAGACCTCTTACATTGCTGTCATCTCAAGACAAAAATGATCCATTTCTGAATCCAGACACACTTTTAAACCAATGGAGGGATATTAAGAAATCAAGATTGAGAAATAAAGTGCTGAAGCTGTTGATGATGGTTTAATAATAATCATTTTGTGAACATTTTAAAGCAAAGTTAATTAAATAATATGCATTTTTAAGCAATTTACATCATAAAATCTAAATATATTGTTATTACATATCAACATACTTATATCAACATTGAGTCATGGGAAAAGGGAAGTACACACTTGAATTTCTAGTTTTTAGGACATAATGAAAATCATCTGGTCCTGACTCTGAAATGAGGTAAATACAACCTCAGATGACCTATGACATGTGACATACAGTACTAAAGTATTGGGCACCCCAAGTCTTGTTGTTTGATCAAAGTTTTAATTACATCTATATTTATTTTCCAGTCTATTTGAGATGCAAACACTAATTACAGGAGCCTGACTCTCTTAAACCTGAATATAATGGGATCCTAATTAATATCATTACAAACATCTGTGTGGGAAAGTCTCCTTCAACTTCGCTTGTGGACTGATTTTGTTCTGAACATTGTGGGGTTTTATTTAGTATACAAATTATCTTCAGCTCAACTGATATTTATTTTTTTCTGGCCAGAACAGATTATTAAAAAGTGGCCAATTAATGGGCCTATGTTTAATATTGTTACTGTCATTTCTGATTGTATCTTGATAAGGAGACTGAAAAATAGATATGGATGGACGTTGATATGGGATTGTTGATAAAACAATCGTTGATAATCGTTGATAATCATTGATAATCGTTGATAAAACAAGACAATGGGTGTGTCAGTATTTATTTAACAAAAACTAACCCATATTATGCCCAAAACATCTTTATTAATCTTCCACAGATTTACATGTAGAAAAAAATGTCTTCTCTAAAATCATTGCTGATGTCTTTCCTCCTTGGTACTGTGTTAACACACACCTGATGTTTCAAGCCAGCAGGCTTCTAGAGATAATCCCACTCCCTCATGATCAATCAATAACTTGTAATCGATAGCAGCACCTGGGTGCAATTCCCCCCTTTTAATACCCATGGAAGCAACAGCCTTCTTAAGGCTGATTTATGGTTCCGCGTTACACCAACGCAGAGCCTACGGCATAGGGGACGCGGCGACGCGCACAGTACGCCGTAGGCTACGTGCGTCGATTTAACGCAGAACCATCATTCAGGCTTTACCGTCTGTGTTTGCATTTTGGCTTAGTTTTTGTTTAAAAAAATACTTGTGGAATGTCATTTTTTATTTCATATAAAACAACCATGTGGGTTTTTGTTATATGCTCTGATAAAAAGCTTCAAAAGCTTGGAAATGAGCGAGGGTGTACTTTTATTTTTTTGCGCTACAAATGCGTAAAAGGCAAATGCGCCCTTACTTACCACCAGGTTTCCTCTCAGTATGCAGATGGCCCCGGAGCCCTGGATGACACTGTCCAGCACCTGGATATCACTGCTGGGGGAGCTGGAGCAGTTCCTGCGGCCGTGCCGGATCTCCTCCTCGATGTCGCTGAACTTGAAGGCGCACAGAGCACTTTTTCTGTCCGCCTTAGAAAAAACTCCGAACAGGTAAGACTCCGGGCCGCTCCCGTCCTCCGCCTGGACCTCCGCCGGGAACACGGACAGCAGCCGGTTGAAGATGTTCCCGTTAAATCCGCACTGGAGAGGCATCTGGATGTAGGACTCCGTGAGTTTCCTGCTCTCCGGCCCGCTGGACTTCCTGGGGTTCTCGGTATCCAGACATATCCTGGCGAGGATGCTGTTGGGCTGGCTCTCCTTGTGGCCCATTTTCGCATCATTATTAAAGGCGATGTAGGAGTACGTCTTCTGGATGAAGGCGCGCACAAAGTTCAGCTTGTTTTTGGTCTTGACCTCTTGCTTGATCTTAAACACGTTATCCTCCGAGGGGTTGATGTCGTAGGTGAAGAGTCTGGATAAATCCTTGATGTTCAAGGAGCGGATGGCGATTTCTGGAGTGTTTTCAAAGCGCAGGTCCTCCTTGCTGTGGTTTTTGGGGAAAAACTGTGTTCCAGCCCCGGTGTAAGTGGCCCCGACCAGCAGCAGGGTGTTCCCCCCGTGGCTCTTGAACACCAGCCCCACGGTGGACGCGTTGGGGTGATTGGCGGCGATGTTGAGCATGCTGGGGAACACGGTCTTCTCGCCCTGAGGGGGGAACTCCACGGCTATCTCTGAAATATTCCCCATTTTCCTCAGCTCGCAGAAGCCCTGATACACGGACCCGCACACCACCACGACCCCTTGCTCCCGGTCCAGCTCCAGCAGCTTGTTGTAGTTGTCGGTGAGGGCTTTGGGGTGCTCGCAGGGCGCCTGGGGCAGCTGCGGCGCATGGCACAACAGGTTGTCCTCCACCGGCCCCGTCCTCTCCTCCACCTCCACGCTCAGCGTCCCGTTCAGCTGGAAAACCGTGTTGACGCTGGCCAGGTACACCTTTCCCGACACCGGGTCCACCGCGAAGTTATTGGTTGGGTTGAGAGAGAAGAAAGCCTGTTGGATGTGCAGCGCGCTCGCGCTCCGGCGCGTCTCCATGAAAGCCAGGACGCCGAGGAGCGAGAAAACAGCTGTCCCCATCGAAGGAGGCATTCTTCCTTCTGACCGGCTTCCGCGTCTTCTGTGCCGAGAGGTGCATTGAGCAAAGACAAAATTGGGGTGTTTGTTCCTATACCGCGACAATTGGAGAGGAAAGGCTTGTTTCCTGCTCAGCGCCAAAGCCCAGAATGACGCGATAAGCGAGTCGTGCTTCCTCTTCAAGGCTGGATTTACGGTTCCGCGTTACACCGTCGGCGTAGGGTACGCGGCGACACGCTCCGTACGGGGCGCGTCGCCGCGTACCTTACGCCGTCGGTTTAACGCAGAACCATAATTCAGGTTTAAGTCTGCCTCCTCTGCTTCTGTCCCACTCAGGGGCGAAAATCCCGTTTCATAGTTGGGGGGGACAATAAACAGTAACATTTTAGAGAATAAATCCAGGGGGGGACAAGGAATAAAAGTTTTAGCCTTCCTTTAATACAGCATTTTGACATTTTCATCTCTATCTCGCAAACAGGCAGAAGACCTTTCTTAGAGCAATACAAAACAATGGTATTAGGTGGAAGGTGGCAATAATACAGCACATCTGACACAATACACTGCAAAAACCCAAAATCTTAACAAGAATATTTGTCTTATTTCTAGTTAAAATGTCTCATTTTTAGTTAAAAAAAAATCTCATTACACTTAAAACAAGACTCATCACTGGAAAAAAACAACAATTTTCACCTGTTTCAAGTAGATTTTCACTTAAAATAAGTAGAAAAATCTGCCAGTGGAACAAGATTGTTTTGCTTATAAGATAAATCTTGTCGCACTGACAGATTTTTCTACTTATTTCAAGTGAAAATTTACTTGAAACGGGTGAAAATTGTCAAATAACAAGTTATTTTTCTGGTGATGACTCTTAAGTGTAATGAGATTTTACTGTTTATTATTATTTTCGATTTCGGTTTCGGCCACAAATTTTCATTTTGGTGCATCACTACTAAATACTACTGCATTGTTCCAAAATTATTAATTATGTCTCAAATTATTCTAGGGGGGGACAGCTTTACTAATGGGGGGGACTTGTCCCCTCTGTCCCCCCCGGGATTTTCGCCCCTGGTCCCACTCCGTCCGTCCGAGCAGCTCAGCAGCCTTTCTCATGAGACACACTGATCCACAATACCCCATACACACTTTTATCATCTTTAAACCACAGGCTATGGCCCCACTAGACACAAATAACTGGTTGAAGTGATTTTTTGTGATGCGTAATTTCTGGACATTGTCAAAAAAAGTGACTAAAACGTCAAAAAAATCAATATGTAGATAAGTACTACAAATAAACTGTAAATGCACGAGAAATTGGAAGTGTAATAGTCACGGGGGTGTCGTCTCATTAGTCCTGACGAATGGGAGCGCCTCCATATTTTGACATTCTGCAAGTCCCATGAGAAGGCTTTGTCTGGTGTAATTAATCACTGGTTTTCTCTTTCTTTTTGTTCATTTTAGTTAGTGTTATACACAAGTTAGGATTTGCCAACTAAGTAAGAATACATAATAATTAATGTCAAAAAAATCTCGTGGACCATTATGGCCATCTGTGACTCCTTTAAAGATGAACCACATCTGAGTCTCCACCCCGCCTGTTCGGTTCCGCTCATCTGGAGGTTAATGGTGGGTCACAGTACCACTTTCTGTGAGCTCCGGTCCTACGGTCTGCACATTAGTTCTGCAGATCCGGAGGGTTCCCTTTTGGGGCACATACGGTGTGGTAAGAGCCGTGAAAGTGCGACCAGATGGACAGATAAGCGCACCTTTCCGGGCTTTGACATTCACATCTGACACAGCTATAGTCATAAATATTCAAACTCAACACATGCGCAACCGCTCCCCAAATACACGAATATGTTCAGCAATCTCTGTCCTCTGGATGGAGTGTGGATGCAGCCTCGCATCTTTGAATAGAAATTAATGATTCTTTCACTGGGGACCAGGCAGTGTGTCAGTCGCTGCATAAATCAGCTCTGCAGGCGGGACCGTGAAGTGTTATCTCTGAACACATGCAATAATTAAAGTTGATGCTAAATCGGGTGGAATCGCATGAGCATATTTACTGTGGACTCCTCTGGGGATGAGCACCCTCTCTCCGGTCGCCACTTTCAGTTTTCAGTTGTGCAGACGAGTGCGCCACGCGCATTTTACCTTGACGCACGGCCATGCGCATCAGATGTGGGAGTGTGGAAAAGGAGTAAAGTGCTCTGACAAAGTGAGGCGTTACACAGAATAAAGTGATTCCCCCTGTGTTTATAATGAGGGCGTTAACCCTGGTGGTCCACTAACTTGCGGCATTAAAGGGTTTTGCATCCAGCTTGTTTCCTTCCTGATAAGATGTGACACCTATTGTTGTGCGGCTCTCTTTGTTTTATATCATATCATGCCTTAGAAGTCATCACAGACTTTCCCCACATGGGGTAATTACCAGGTAAAAGTTCCCCATCTAGTGGCTACATTACGAAACTGCAAGAGGACTTGCACTCACAAACGGTGACATTAACAAACATACAGAATAAAATGGTCCTATAGAAGAAATACAGGTGAAACACGACTTAGTTTGGAATGCAATTTATTTATTCCACACTTAAAAAAAGGACATCAGAAGGCACTGAAGTGGTTTAGCACGCAAGCCTTCATCATAGGTGTTACTGAAAAGACATGCAAGGCCAAAGGTCAGCTCATTCTCAACGTGCATGCTCGAAACCCTCACAGCAAAATAGATATTGATAAGTCAATACATCTACCATTCTAACTGCAAACCTATCCCCACAGGAGTCAAGTTAACTCCCCACAAGAAAAAAACAAATTATATTCATGGGTTTGATCACCCATGTCCTTGAGACAAGGACATGGGTGATCTTAACTTGAGTCACTGAGAGAAACTGCCTACAGAGTGGCAACCTTCAAAGTCTCAATCAAAGCTTTCAAGCCTGAGCTTGACCTATATGCTATCAGGTGCTGTGCTAAAGTGCAGCTGTACAGTTCAAATGATCAAGCTCACTGTTAGGAAGTTAACCTTTCAGCATGAAACATAGGGTGGACTACTCAGTGTGCCAAGTCATCTTGTAGTATCCTTGACGGGATTAGAATTACACGATGTGAAAGTCTTAGCGCAAAGCCAATGAATTGGACTCAATGTGTTCAAGTACAGAAACACAACAGAGGATCTGAAGCTCAGTTCATGTTCAGATTCTTCCCTTAAAAAGCTAAATCTCCCAACAAACACATCATTGACACTCTGGCAACATACATTCATGACATATTTGAAAAGAAACTATAGTTTGCAGGGCAACATTTACTTTGTGCCCTCTCCGTTGTGAGAGTTAGGCATCCCTGTTTTAACTTAAGTTTGGCACTGGGTGAATACGTCAGATAGCTTGTAGAAAAAAAAGGTCAACCATAGAGAGAATATGCATGGAGACGGTGTTAGTTGAGTGTAGTAGATTCGGGCAGTGAGCAGTTGTGCGGCAGTGGAGACGACTTGCACTGTAGATATGAAGTCGCATCATTGTTGATCTGAGACAGAGCGGTATGAGCACCAGAGGTCTCTTTTTAACATGACCACATCAAATATGGCAGGTGAGAAGCGATTATTCTGGCAAATTTAATTTTACTAGTCCAACAGCATTTCGTCATTGCTTTTAAAGTAAAACAGGTTTGTACGCAATTTTCTTAAAGACAACATGCAGCATTTTATACAAGTTCCCAATATGGCAAATGCTGAACAATACCCAGATGTTCTCTGTGTGTTTATGTGCCTAGTTTATGGTAAGCAGCATGTCATTACTTTCTTCCTCAAAAATCGTCACGTGTCATTGAAAATCTTTTTTTTTTTTTTTTTTTTTTAAGTTTTGATTTACTTGACAAAAGAGATACAGTAGTTAAAAGCAGGTGATATTTGCTAATAGAAATGCTAAGGAAGCACAACTGTTCTAGTCATCACAGCGTAAGTCATGGTCAGTCCTTCAAAAATGTTCAGTCTTCATCATAGTATGAAAGGAGAAACTCCCAGGAAGGTTTTCAGCCATGGCTCAAATCTACCAATCACAGATAAGTAAGAGTTCTCTTCCTAAAGACAATCAATCAGATTCTCCCATTTCCATGACTCAATGAGGCTAGACATCTGGGGTGATTTGCCAACCAATGTTCCTGACTAAACTCCCCTTTAGAGTGAGAGGAGCAGAATGCTACATGGTACTGAATAAAATAACATTGAAAATAAAATATTATTAGAAATAACATTATAATTGATAAAACTCTAAAGGTAAAAACAGTACAATGCTGCATCCTGTGAGGGATTACAGCACATTGGTTCATTCAAAAAATGTAAACAGTCTTTTCCTTCCTTAATGTAAGTGTTCTTAGCTTTATTCTGTTTCTTCCTCTTTATCTTGATTCCAGGCTGTGTCCGAATGTGCTTAGGGTGTACGGCCACACAGCCATCCTAATGTTATCACATTCTTCAAGCCTTCTGCAAGACTGAAGCAACAATTTTATCACCCGGCGTCAAAGCCTCATGTTCTGGCATCAATCTGGTCATCCTGGGGGCTGCAGAGCCCGGTGCGTGTATCCAGAAAGAGCATCCCAGTTTCTCCACAGGAAGGCCAGCAGGAGGGCAAGGAGAAGGGTGGAGAGAGAGCGCGAGCGTGTCTTCATCAGTGGGACCACACAGTTGGCCACAGTTGAGACGAAGACCAGAAGAACAGCCATAAGGGCCAGCAGCACATTGATAAGTTTTCCTAGGAGGGTCCGTGCTGTGGCATTTTCCAGCCCTTCCAACTGGACGACCTGCTGCTGCTGCTGCTGGAGCTCCATCTTAGAAATCCTTGTTTGACAAGCCTCCAACGCCTCCTGCAGAGAAGGGCATCCAGAAGGAAGAAGAGGTCAGCAAAAATCACCATCAAAGGATTCCACAAAACATTAGATCCGGTTCTTGCTGTAAACAAGCTACAGCCTTCGAAACTAAACTGCTCTAAAAGTGTCACTGAAAAATGATAAATATCTCTCAGAAATTATAATCAAAGTGTTGCCTTGAAGAGGTTCTTCTGCCCCGACTCAAGTACCAACTATGAGTGTACAGGTATATTTCATAGACTTCTATCACCCCCTGCTGGCAGAAATAAGAAATGCTACCAGTGGCAACTTGCCTTTAAAGTAGGTAAGTCAGGCATAGTCATGCAACACACACACAACCCATACCTTACAGAGGACAGGAAAGGGCAGGAGTAATATCCAGTGTTTACAAGGAAATGCTTAATGTTTTGGTCAAACAGAAGACCTGATGGACAGAACATTCCTTGGGCTGATCTTCCTGTTTACACAGTCAACATGCACACTGAGATAATGCCTGTGATTGTTGGCGGGTGTGTGTGCACCTCAGTTTAACTTCATTCTGATACAATGACGTCTAGTCTGGCTAGCCCGCATAAACGTACTACTTCAAACAGGATGCCAGAGACACAGTCCTTACCATTACAATAAGAAGGGGACGCTGTAGAGCTGAAGATCTAAGGTGGAACACCATGGTGATAATGATATAAAGTAAATTCATTTTGATAGATCATTTTCTAGTCTTATCATCATTGTAACTCAGCGTTAGTTAAGAATTTTTTTGGTCTTTGCAGGTGAGATAAGAGGTTGGAGAAATAGATGCATAGGGGAACATTTTGGTAACAACAAAAAAGACCTGTGGAGAACTTTAATATTTGGAATAAAATAAAATGAAAAAAATAATCATGGTAGTTTCAAAGTATTTCAATGGTAAATGTTTGATAGAAGTCTCTTTTATAAGACGATATGTTTTTAATCTTTCTATGCAAAACCGGTTCATGATCATGGTCAACACCTGAGCATGGGGGAAAGGGAGGAGCAGATATCTTTACTTTACTTTTCCCTAGTGATGCACCGAAATGAAAATTTGTGTCCGAAACCGAAACCAAAAATAATAATAAACACTTGGCCGAATACCGAACAATACCGAACATGGTTCTTCGCAGTTTTTCATTTATTTTGCCAATTTTTTCACCATTGCATAAATCAAATACATTTGATTTAGGCATGCTTTTCAAAGAAAAAAATCTTTTACAAAATTACAAGGTAGAAAATATTTATTGAACATAAAAAAATGAACATTTTTTAATTTCCCAGCATTATGTTGTTTTGGTTCCACCTTCTGGTGAATGTTGGTAAAATTCTTATGGGGTTAGTTTTTGGTTGGCCAACGATTTATGTAGTGCGCAAAGTTACGGGACGGAGCGGCCAGTCTATTTCCTTATTTTACAACGCCGTTATTAATTGTTCGGTTTTTTTCCCCACTTATTCCACCGAACACCGAAAGTGTTTTTTTGCCATTTTCGGCCGAACAATTTCGGTTACCGAACAATCGGTGCATCACTACTTTTTCCTTCAGCCATTTTTGAGCATGAAAGATATGACATTTTTCCAGTTAATTTGTTTTGAACAAGGGTGGTGTGTTTGTGGAGGCAGGCTGGTGGACACACCTGGATGTCTCTGGCTCTCTCGTAGGACTGGTAAGCGATCTTCTCCTCCATGCTGGCCAGCTCCTGCTTGAGGTTGAGTATCTCGTTCTGGTGAAGCTCCGTCAGGTCGTTCAGCTGCTCCTCCAGACGTTCGCACCTGAGCATGTCAGCGAAGGCAACACATGTGAGAGCCTGTGGCATAACTAGCTTAGACAAAGAAACGCATGCAGGGATTAGCAGAAATAGGGCTGAGGCCTCTGACCACATGGTACCTGACCTGACTAATGGCTTGTTCTGACAAGATTAGGATGTGCTTACTCATCTGCTGATCTGACTAGCCAATCACAGAGAGGGACAGCAGTTAGAGAACTGGCCAATGGAGTGATCCCAGCAGGAGGTGAGGGAGCTATACTTCTGTTTATTTTTGGAGGTACAGACAATTGGATGGACAACATAAGTCGGGAACAGAGATGAGACAGCAGCTATGTGGTTGTTTAATAGCTGGATATAATGTGTTACTAACATACACAATGTTCTTTGCAGTTTACTTTGAAAACTATATTTCAAAAATTATTTGATGATAAATTCTGCTACTGATAAATGCCAAAGAAAAACAGTACCCTCTTTTAAAAGTGTTCTTTGGTATGAATGTAAAATAGTTGGAAAAAAGATGTCTATTTTCTTAAAACAGTTTAACCTTGAAATGCCCATATATTTTAACCTGAGGTGTTTGAGTTAACCCCCACAAATACGTTATTCACAGAGTGCTTTATTGTATGACCTTTACATTCACTAATAGCACAAATAAAAGTCATGTTCAATCCTTGTAGATAGCTTATGGTTATATAAAGACTAGCATTCTGTTACTTTGCAATATGACTGCTTTATGAATGTTCACGTCCCACGGGCAGGAGGAAAAGAGCCTGCCAGTCTTTCTTAGCTGCTAAAAATGATTTTGGTCTCAAAGGAAAAACAGAGTGGTCTGGACCTGGACATTTTAGGAAGAAAAATGAAATGCTTGTTTTCTTATGTCCCCTTAATGATTGTGCCCTCATGTCACATTTTGGAGGAGAGCTTTAAGGGGTGGCTCTGAATGCAGATTCAGAAGAAAAGCTGATGTTTGAGCTGTACGAGTGTGTCTCTCATCTGAAGTACTAGTTTAAACATGAACTGCTGTTGCACGATAACAAAACCTTCCATCTTTTTGATGCATGATTGACAAAAGAATAAGAAAGTGCAGCTGCTGAATTAAAGGTTAAGCAAATATAAGATGTGAAACTGTCACCTTAAGACTAGAGTATAAAATATACCCTTAAGCTGTACATGGTAAAGTAGATGAAATGCAGGTTGAAGTTTTATTTTTATCTACTGTTTGCTTTGATAAAAGACCATAACCAGGACAGCTTTGCCAGTGATCAAAAGTCACGATTAAATAACGTGTTACTGATTACTCATTGATAAAATATAAGGGGACTCAAATCTGTTGTAAATCATATAATCACATCTGTTTATAATATATATTATCACTCATTCATGTCTGACCTGCACCTTTTAACAAGAGTATTTATTAATCTGCACTGTGTACATACATATTTATATATATATGTGTATATGCTGTACATTGTGTTTATTTCACTGCACAATCACTTCCGGTTAGATGCTAACTGCATTCCATTGCCCTGTACTTTAACATGTGCAATGACAATAAAGTTGAATCGAATCTAATGGTCATGTAAAATGTCTAAGGAAAGTATGACTGCACACTTAATGTTCTCATGCTCTCTTTTGTCTCTGTACCTGAAGCGTTCCTCCTGCAGAGCTTGCATAACGACTGTGTAGTCTCTTTGATAATGGGTCTTCAAATCGTCCAAGTTCTCCTCTAGCCGTGCCTGGCCCTCCCTCAACTCCTGCACCTCCTGTAGCAGCATGTCCAGACTGGAGCTTTTGCTCCTCTCCAGTGTATTGCCCTTGGAACTCGGGGGACCCCCCGGGGCCCCTGTAGTGCTGTTGGCCCCTGCCGAGCCTGATGTAGCACTAGAGCAGTCTTCTTCACTACCGTACTTGGGACTGGACTGGAGGTGGTGACCAGCATTGCCGAGAGAACGTCCACCAGCCCCCGTCACGCCCTCTTCCACCGTGGGGTCATCCAGAGAGTCTTTGAGCGCAGGGATGTTGTCAGCACTGCCAAACTTGTTGCGAATAAGTGAGGCAATCTCCCGGGGTTTGGAGACGACTGCGCCAGCAGCGGTGTGGGTGGCCTGTGAGAAGCTGGAGAGGCCTCCCTTGACACTGTCCACAACGCCTTCACTGAAGCCTGTGACTTTGGCCCCAACATCCTTTAAGCCCTGCTGCATGTCCCGAAGAACATCCTTGGGTTGGCGTGGGATACCGTTGTGCTCCACTTCACGCAGCTTCCGGTGGTAATGCTCCAATTTCCTTTGCAGTTGCTGGATCGTCTGTGCCGATTTCTGGTTCTTCTTTTCAAAAACCTGCAATCCAAAGAAAAGATTATCATTTCTGAACAAAACTCACTTTCAGTTTTAATTAAATACCACTGCACCTCAATTAGCAAGCTCCATTCAGACAT
Organism: Cololabis saira; assembly: GCF_033807715.1. Taxonomy (NCBI): domain Eukaryota; kingdom Metazoa; phylum Chordata; class Actinopteri; order Beloniformes; family Belonidae; genus Cololabis; species Cololabis saira. The sequence goes on from NC_084598.1 coordinate 19,072,296, forward strand.
AAAAAGACACGCCAAATGATAAAACAGAATTTGTTGTGATGAGATGACCGTGATCTACCAACCCCAGCACAACCAAAATATCAATATAAAAAGGTTCAACAGAGCAGAGTTAATGATCATTTTACCTGTTTGATGCGTGTGCTTTGCTGTTTGTCGGCATTATTGGCTAGTTTGAGGTACTCGGCAACATTATCATCCCTGGCTGTCTGCTCGATTTTAATCTGCTCTGTGAGCTTGAGGATTTTCTGCTGCAGCTGGGCGATAGCCTGCTTGGTGCGCTGAGGATCTGGAGTCCCATCCTCGCCTGCAGAAAATGAACCGTCTGCCCCGCATGTAACAGCTAGGGGTGGTTGGCCCAGGCCGCTCACTTCCAGCCGGTCAATCTGAAACAAGCAGATGGGAAAGCAGAGAGGGAGATCAGAGTGGGTAAAGGGTTGGTCATATGAGAATCAGAGGAAAACAAAAAAAGAAGGAAAAAAAAAACTGAGTTGCATATTGTGAATTCATTGTGCTGATAAGACATTTAAGAAAACATAAGCTTCTGCATTTCTGCAGTCTGTCGTCTGAAAAGAGGAAAAAGAAAAAGCCACTAGCGGTCAGTTACTCCGAAAACCAAAACCCAAGATTTTAACTTTACAAAGAAAAGAAAGTGGAAGAACTTTTTCAACATGTCCACACAAAACTCAATGCATCCCAATGATACCAGTGTTCTTTTGATCTCTTTTTTCTTAGGTTAAACAGGAAAAACCAGAAAAGAGCCTGATCTGTGATTTCTTTGTTAAGGGGGGCAACAAAACTGGTCCGGTCTGACAAGTCATAAAATGTCACTTTACAAGATACCTTTTACAGATGTAAACATATGTGTATGCCTTCACTTTTCCAGACACCAACCTCATTTTGACATCAGCCCAGAAAGTATTAAATTCACCATCTAAATTGAGATTTTACTGTATTTTTTAGAAACCAGATTAACTCTATTTGAGACAGTAATGAGACTGGCACCTTCAGCGGCAGGTGGCTGGGCTGATTCATTCACACATCTCAGGGGAAGCTGGCACAGGTGACGAAAATGCTTATTCCATCTCAACACACAGCTCACACTGAAAAAATAAGCTTGACACCACACAATGGGGGCTCAGCAGTCAAAACAAGCCAAACTATACACATATAAAGAAGATAAATCAACTCAAAACAACCAAAACAGCACTCACAAGTTAAAAATCACATGGCCATCCTGCCCAACTACACTTTTTTTTCTCCTTTCTTAAATACCATCAGCAGCATAAAAGTAACGCTGCTGAGGTTCACCTGCAGACGGAGGCGCAATAATGACGGACACCATCGTCATCAACAGAAACCCAAACGATTTTATAAGAAACCTTAACTGCTAAAATACTTCTTTTTCATACTTTCAATCGGTAAATATACACAAATAACACCGCAAAACGCTCTTCTCGCCGACCAATTTTAAACGAACACAGGAAAAAACAAACTACCGCTCACCTTTCCATTTCTCAAACGGAGGAACTGTTCCCAGTGCATTTTCCCCACAGTGACAGTAAACTGCGTATTTTCATCTGTCCTGGCACTCTGGATAAAACTTACATTTGTTAAACAAATCAATCATCTGCACCGTTCACTGAGCGCTGCTGTCTCTTCACCTCAGGCGCTTGTGAAAAGTTTAAGACTCACCTGAAACTCCGTCCCCGAGGCCCCGCCCCCTGCCCGAGGCCCCGCCCACCGCACATGGCCCCGCCCCCAGAGCAGAGCGATGACATCATCCTGTCAGCTTACTGCGCGCAAATAGATCAGGACAGGGGTTTTTTCTTCTTCCCCCGTCTGACAGTCAAACGTTGTCACTTTAAATCAGATAGCTTATGTAAGGAATCTGATCCGTTTCTAACAACTGTAAAGTCCTTGTAACACACCGGTGCACTGCACACAACAAACAGAATAGTTCCAATGACCTGTGCAGGAACCAGCCTCGCAAAATATGTATTACTGATAACATTACACACTATCAGTAAATTGACAAAACGAATGTAGGAATCTGTCCTCTAAACAAGAATTTTTGCTTGTGGCTACATTGCAATTTTAAGTTATGTGAGGAGTCTGAACACCTCTTCCAACACATGTTATTTGTTACAACCAGGGAGCTACAGTATATCCAGGGAAGATCGTTCATAATTGATCTTACAACTGACCATATAAGCAACATTTGACTTTACAATCATAGAAAAAAAAGGGACAAAGTGCTCTTTATCAGCATCTTAGATATACACTGCAAAAATGACACACTAAGTAATTTCACAATAGTCATAAAATACACCGTAAATACTTCGTATAACAGACCAGAGACCTGAGTAACCAAAGGAAACCAGTGCCCTGTGAAGTTTTAACTGACACTACTGGGTAAACTGGGAATCTGGGTTGCAATGTGAGATTGCGTCAACCCCCGGTCTCTTTGCCTGCATTTGCCAGCCAGCAGAAAGGAGTACTTGAGGGCAAGAAAAACCAGTTGAACATCTCTTGAGAGACACACACAGACACGCGTGCACACACGACATCCCAGGTCACATTCCCTCTCAGTAACACAGACAATTCATTTAAACATTTTGGGTAATTTTGCTTCAAAACTAAGTGTTCTTTTCCCCTCCTCTGTGTTGAAATCTATAGAGTAGTCTAAGACGCAAAAGAAAACATATCCATCAGTCAGTTCACTGAACAAATGTTTGGATCCAGTAAGTCTAATCATCATTAAAGCCTCTTGAGAGGAAGCCAAGATGATCAAATGAATCAGAGAACTAAAATAGTGTGCCATGCAAGCACAGAGAGAACTGACGCTTCAGAGGAGCACCTGGCCTCTTCCTGGCTATAAACAAAACCTTATTAATAGCTTTATGGGGCAAGTGTGAAATCCTACTTCAGTCTTTATAAGAAGAAATACATGGAACAAATTGAGACACTGTCCACATTTCTCTTGTCTTACAGATGACACAATTGTCTGCATAATCAAATACATGCCCTGAAAGATAAAGAGGGCAAAGGACAAGTGAACCAGACTCTTTGACCTTGGGTAAACTGTAATGCGGCACAGATAGTGGTTTAAGACACTGTGATAAGAGCTAATGACTTGTACACACTGGTACAAAAAAAAAACCCCTTTCATTGTCCAGAAGAATTCACTGTCAGCAGACATCTATATATATTACCAAAAAAGTAACAAGTCAGGTGGATTCCAAGGTACCGCAACTTTTACAACCCCACAAGCAGCTCATATATGGTGCATGAGTGGTCACTACATAAACAGGAAGCTAATTTTTAGCTAGCTAACGACATTGTTATGTTAACAGTCATTACAAAGCAATGCCTTGTCCTCGTGCATAAATACTTTTCACTCGTCTTCTCTTCTCCCTCACACTTCCAGGCAGATGAAGATTAGCAGTTGCTAAACTAATTGGAATTGTCTCTGCGATCAGTCATCTGCAAATGGTTGAGTTTTTCTGTGACTAATCATGCATGTAATTAAAGATTGGGAGCTAAAAGATTAAACAATTCCTCAGGGTTAACAAAGCCAAACATGTTGATGTACAGACTCATTGAAGCAAGAAGCGACAGGCAATGCATCAGAGAGTCTGTGTCGTCTAATGAGAGAACCAGTGTGTGTTTGTAACTGAGGGGGTGGGGGGGAGATGACGATTAGACTTCATCAATAACACACACACACACACACACACACACACACACACACACACACACACACACACACACACACACACACACACACACACACACACACACACACACACACACACACACACACACACACACACACACACACACACACACACACACACACACACACACACACACACACACACACACACAGGTTTTTCACTCCACCTGTCTGCCTGTTGGTGGGCTCTGCTTGTGTAAAAGCCTCTGATCCCAGAAAAGCTGGTTAGACCCGTGAAAGCACAACCTGCTTAACCTGGATCCACGAGAAGCCTGGGAAAAGTCCAGCCAAGCCCGAACACCCAGACCTCTAAAAAATGCGGCACATAAACAGGCTTTTAGAAAGCATTACCAATGTTGTTAGAGATGCATCACACATAATTAGATAGCTGCAACAAGAACATCTTGTACAGGCTCCTCTCAATCTCTGTTTCACTGAAAAAACATGCCCGAAATTTCTCTGTGTTCAATGTAGGTCATAGAGCAGAAAATAGACCCATGTCATAGAATGCTTCCTCATTTGATAGAATAGAAAAAGTTTCACATCCCCTTTCCTTTTGCCCAATAGCACCCGACTGCTACCTCAGGTGTTTAAAACATTTGTTTGACAGATGACTCAGGTAAGAACAGATTACTGTCAAGATATGTGAGTCTAAAGTTCTTGTCACAATGACATTTACAACCTTACCAGGTCAGCAAAAGTGGAATCTTATCCCAACTTCCACAGTTGAAAGCAGCTTCTAGATAGATGTATGACATTTTTTTCCCACATCTCATGTTACAGGATGAAACACAATTATCATTGCATTTGTTGTGATTTAAATAAATAGCTTAAGTAGGTGTCTTAAATGCAATATTTAGCATAAACATGGCAGTTGAATCTCAACACTGAACTGTGCTGTGATTGTTTTGAATAAAAACATTTTTGTCTGGGGCACCTAAGTTATCTTAGCCATATTTCAGTGTTCTCTCCTGTCAATGTCAAAGTCTTGGTGTCTGTCAATGCAAAAGCCCTTTACCTTGTTCGCTGTTATGCAGTCCTGCTGAGTGCATGTAAGTGTACTGTGATGATAGCTTGTGTTTCTTGTGAAGCAGAGGCTTCACGTGCAAAGATGCCACAGCAATGCCATAAAGACACCGTCATATCGTGTTTCTTTTAGAGAAATCTGTACTTCTTCACGTCTCTCCTATTACAACATTCTCCGAAGCATGGAAAAGGTAAACCACCACTCTGTCATGGATTGTCAGCGAGGGAGGTATCCTGGTTTAGCTGGCTCTTAAGCTTCTCATGACTGTACAGTCCAAAATCCGTGAAGAATGGGACTGGAGGCATGATGGAAATAATTTTAGGTGTACTGCCAAAATTGCATCAGCCTTCTCTAGTCAGTCTGCCTCCACTTATACCACAGATAGCTCTCACATTTCACTGCAACGTAGCTTATCATCTCTGACTGAATGAACCTCACAGTCAAGATTAGTTGATCCGATCTTTAGCCTGCTGTCGGTGGATCAGAAAAGAGCATAGTCATCATATCAGGTCTCAAAACTAGGTAAATGCAGTCTCGGATGAACAAGAACACATGGCTTCTGGAGTTGTACTAACCTAGTTTTTAGACATGATAAGAATCAGATGACTTTTAACTATGTCCTGCAAAACATCTGGGACTTAAAAGAGGGTCAGTTTTAGTTTTTACGACTGTATTTGGACAAAAAGAGTATGTGTGATATAGGCATGTGGTTCATTTCAAGTAAGTCCACATGTGTAGCTGCACTTATCTATTTATTTTGGTTTAAAGCATAGGTGCATGTGGCAAATCCATGCCGGGGTTAACCAGAAATCCATTTTCTGCTATCTTTTGTTATTTTTCCATGGTTTCAGTTACAACCCAGTAGAGTTGAAATTGACACCAAATCCACAGTTTCTTTCTTTTAAGGAGATTCAATTAGCCAACAATGAAGCCCATTCAAAAGATATGGACGATTACATAAGTACATGTAATGCTGGACAAGGGGCAGTTTACTCAACACATGCAGTCCTGAAATGGCATTAAACAGAATGTTGCACAACTACAAAACAGGCACATACACACGGCCAATTCCTGCCAGTACAATCTGCAAAGAATTCAAACTGTGTGACAAAAATCTTTCATGCTACCTTGTAAAAGCAGGAAACACAAAGGTTATCAGTAACTCAGTAAATGTATGGAGAGCTCCTCTATGATTCCAGTCTTGCTATAGCTGAATGATAAAATGCTTTGTTATTTTGAAAAGTTTCTTTAACAACCTCTGTAGGTCCACCACAGCATCATGCTACAAAGAAAGAACACACAAAGGCACGCCATGCACGGGCGAAGACTCACAGTGGTGGGGTTAGGTAGAAGAGAGGTATCAGAAGTTACCAGGTTGAGGATGACCTCCATGGCTGGGAAGAGCATGCGTGCAGCTTGGACAGGAAATCAGTTTGGACTTTTTTCCCTCCTTTTAAAAAATAATCTGTTGTGTCTCCTGGGAGACAACCACAAAGGCAGGAAGATGAGCAAGTCCCTGGCAGGCCACTCATCACTCGGGAAGCTTCATTCAGACAAAAAAAAAAAAAAAAAAAAAGTCTACTTGAGTCGAAGTCCACTGGTCAAAGACTTCACTTGACAAGAAGGAAGCAGACTCTGGAATTTACTCTTGATTTTATTGAATATCCAGAATCCAAGAAGGAGAACTCAGGACGACTATCAATGAACCGTGGCTATTGATAGCAGCAGATTTCAGACGACTAGGTTCCTCAAAGTCCATGGTTACCCCTCACAGGGGGGAAAAAAAAACCAAAACATGCGCTCCAAAGTCACGGAGCAAAAATGTACGCGCTCTGACGAGCAAGTCTTCCACTGACAGCATGCGTTAGTGGAGGAGGAAGGGACTCCTCTGGAGCAAAGCACCCATCTGATTAGGGTTCGAAGTGACAGAGCAGAGGCAGTTAATCGTTAGGAGACTTTGCTGGGTTGGATGTAGGAAAAAGTGGAAAAAGAAAGAGTTTACTGTGAAGCTAAGCGATTAAAAAATCCATTGGGCATAAAATCCCCAGAGCGAGAAAAGGGAGGCAGAGATCCAAAGGACGGATGTGAGGGGAGGCAGGAAAAAAAGAGAACCCACCAGGAGCTGTCACTAAAAGGCAGACGGAGGAAGAGAGGGAGCAAAGGAGTAAGGGGTTGTGAGAAGCCTCTTGGAGGGAGGGGGGGAGTTTTTTCTTCAGTTGGAATTTCTAGGCCAGTTCAGCTCCAAAACATTGGTTAACTCAGGCAGAAAGAAATTGAAAAAATACTTCAATTTCTTCCTTTTAATTATCACACAGTTTGATTGTCTCAGCCAATCAGTTTTCTGATTAAGTGATCATGCTGTTATGAATCACTACTGCTGCCTGCACTAATGTGCCTTCTGGCCCATAAACAAGCTCAAACATTACATTGGTTTAAGTATTATTTCCATATAAATACATATAAATGGTGAAGCAGAGAGTTCTGATCAACATAAGGCTTTAATGAGAAAGCAGGAAGGTGATAGTGGGAGAGATATGTGAATAGTTTTTAAGGAGATGGCTGCTTATGTAATAACAAACTAAAGTCACTGTGAAGTGTGACATGTTATTATTGACTATAATAACATGGCATTTAATAACATAACAACATGAAGGGGCAATGTGGTTTAATGTGTGGCTTTACATATGAAGTCAGTCTATACAATGAAAAAGAACATATACACATATGGAATGCCATAACACACACACACACACATATATATATATATACATATATATATATATATATATATATATATATATATATATATATATATATAAATGATCATGGCTTACAGCTTAAGAAATCTCAAATATCCTATCTAAAAAAATTAGAATATTCTGGGAATCTTAATCTTAAACTGTAAACCATAATCAGCAATATTAAAATAATAAAAGGCTTGCAATATTTCAGTTGATTTGTAATGAATCCAGAATGTATGACATTTTTGTTTTTTTTTTTTAATTGCATTACAGAAAATAAAGAACTTTATCACAATATTCTAATTTTCTGAGACAGTCCTGTGTGTGTGTGTGTGTGTACAGAAGCCATTGGATATGTTCTGTGTGAATGCCAGAGATCCCAAAGCCCCTCTGTACGAGTTGCTCTCTGCAAGAAAGATCTGGCCTTTCTTTCCTCCACCTATAAGCCTGTTGTTCAGAAGGCTGTGAGGAGGTGGTCACAACAAGCTGAAGAAACTCTGCGGATGTGTTTTTGAGGTTACAAACTGAGATGCATTCTGTGATCCACATGGAGATGATGGAGCAAGGGACTAACTATATCAACATCTGTGTGGACAACAGCATCCCCGCTAGGTCAGAGAGGTGCTTCCCCAATAACAAACCCTGCCTCACCATTGACCTAAAATAAATGCTCAACAAAAAAAGAAAAAAAATAACTTTCAGTGAGAGAGACAGGATATTATCAGGGACAGTAAAAAAAAAAAAAAAAGACAATATTAGAGAGAAGGCGGAGGTGTATAGGAAAAAGCTGGAGAACAAGCTCCAGCAGCATAATGTAAGAGATGTGAGCGCAGGGATGAAAAAGGTACAGGCCTCAAGTACAGGGAAAATGAGACATGGGGGTCTGGACAGAGTCAATGAACTGAACATGTTCTTCAATAGGTTCAGGTCCAGAGTCCTAAAGGGGTGTGCAGACCAGCTATGTGGGATTCTGCAGCACCTCTTCAACCTTAGCTGAGACAGGAGAAGGCTCCAGGGATGTAGAAGTTCCAGTACCAAATAAATCTAATCCATGTGTCCTTAACAACTATAGACCTGTTGCTTTAACATCAAACAACATGAAAGCAAACAGGCATCTTTCAGGACCCACTGCAGTCTGCTTTTTATCAATGTGGTGGAGTTGACGAAGCCAACATATGCCTGCTTAAACTAACCTACTGTCATCTGGACAAAGCAGGCAGCATTGTGTAGAGTCTTCTTCCATTTCTCCAGTGCATTTAACACAATCCAGCCTGTTTTTTACGGTGTAAGAAACTCTCTTCATAAGAAACTCCAGAACAAACAGTTGATCGTCTCCACAATCACCTAGATTACTGACTACCTGGCAAACAGACCACAGTGTGTGAGACTGTGTCTGCCTAGGTGGTCAGCTGCACAGGAGCTCCACAGGGGACTGTACTCTCCCATTCCTCTTCTCTCTGTACACCTCAGTCACTTCAGACTTCCAGTAAATCAGAGTACCATCATCTGCAGAAATACTGAGATGTCTCTGCAGTTATGTGATGCATCAGTGGTGGACAAGAGACGGTATGTTCTGGAATCTTTAGAGCTGACCGTGTTAAAATGAAAAATATAATCAACAACACTGAGCATTCTCCTCACAACATAGTAATTCAACAACACTGTCTTCAGTCAGGGGAATTGTCTTTTTAATCTGCTGACACTCAAACATTTCAAACAAGGCAATTGGACTTCCTTTTCTTTTGTTCTTGAATACTTCTCACCCTTCATCCACAAGGCGTCCACAGTTGGAAATCCCCTGAAACACAGTGGAGGAAACGCAGACCGCTCCAGGAGACTCTTCCTGCCTACAACTACAGTATAGCAACCTATAATGACTCTTTGAATAAATGTAAATAGTGAAAAGTAAGCAATGACAACATATCGATTCCATTTGGGGATTAGTAAAGTGTTACTGAATTGAAATGATTTGAATAGAACTAAATGACTGTATACGACTAAGGTTGTGAGCATTGATCGGTATGAATAACTCAATTTCTAACAGTAAAGATTTAATCGTAACAGTGTGCAGTTCCCTGGTTTGATATAAATGCACCAAAAACAAGTCAGTCAGCACTAATTACAGTAACTATGCTAAATCTGTTGTCAAAAATGTCTGATCATACGTGTGGTTTCAGGGTTGCAACAGGTGCGCTACATGTGTGCAGACTACAAAAACCTCCTGACATTGTTTGACAAACTAAATAAAACAAGGTGACACAATCCTTTGGTTTTTATAGCAGTCAGTGATTATAGATACAGATTTGCATATTACCAATTATAAAGATAAAATATTTCTAAGGAAGTGCAGTCTCATTATCAGCCGTTATCAGTACAACGTTGGCGGTGTTGCCAGTAAAGGACAGAAAAAACACAAAGCATAGAAATGTATAATAGTTACATTCAACAACAGCTGATTTATGCTTTACAATATTAACCAAGTTCTTCAAAACTGGACATGTGCCGCAGCTATTTATGTCTTTGGTCCAGATGTTTCCAGGTTTGTGAGGTAGTAGGACAAATGAAGTGAATGGGGAGGTAATGAAATGTGAGCAGGTGTTTACAGCCTGTGTATGTTTTAATTCATATTGAAAGCTGAACGTTAAGACCACATCTAACGGTAAGTGCAGCACCAAATATTCTAAAAAAGGATCCCACCAGCTTGGCCTACTATCTTTTAGAAGTCGTTTGAAGAAATGTTCATGCTCAACCAGGTTTGAAAGCCATTTCCGGTTTCTACAAGATTTTCTATCTTGGAGAAAAAAATTCCGTATGCAATGCATGTAGCCTCCAGCAACTCATCCTGCCATCTCTGTTATTCAAACCCTTAAAATGACTCAACTCTTAAACACGTCTTTCATAGTTTACCTTCATAGCCCGAACACCACAGTGGCTCAACAGTGACATATTTATAAAAGGGGATTTACTCATGTCCTGACAGGTGACCGATACTTGAAAAGAAATACAAATGGGTTAGTGACCTCGGGGCAGTTTTTCCTCATCACCATCACAATAGCTGAATAAAATTAGGGGACAGGAAAAGCAACTGTGGCTTCACTTATCTGTGATTTAAATGGCCTGATTCCACTGTGAGTTTCTGTTAATTGAGACAGTAACAATCAGATGGTGTATTTGTAATGTTTATCCAGTTTCAGAAAAACACGGACAGAGTTGAAAAGGATGTAAACACTTAAAGCAAAGATCCAGGAAGGTTATGGGGTTGTTTCATGTACTGTATATGCTAGATAAATAAGAAAGAGACACAGATTTATCTCAAATATTTTCAGCTAAAAAAATCTAAGTTGTCATTTGAGAAGGTATACACTTTCCTGTATGAATAAAAACAAAATGCTTTTGGCATGTTACAATTCATTATGTTAATGTTGATATTCTGGAGTTAAATCAACCTTACGTAGATCAATTACTGTAGATGGTTAGTCATTAGGGACCAAAACAATATGAACTGATGCAGTTTCGAGTTTTAAAAGGGGACCTATTATGGCATCTAATACCTATTTTAAACAGGCTTTGAATGTCTTAAAAACAAGCTTTTGATTGTTTTTGCTAAATAAAATAATAAATTCAGCCTCTGAGCCATGTCTTTATCTTCCCCGTTTCTAACCTTCTCTATGAGGGATTCTGAGTGGGTAGGAGGCTATGATAATGAGGCACTGGGCTGATTGGCTGCCTGACGCAATGACGCGAATGATGCAATACACCGCTACAAAAAAATGGCGGAAGCTCCAGCTGGCGGAGTTAGCTGTGGGCGTGGTTTCACGCATCGCTCCCGTCATCACGTAACGACGGGCGCATAATCACACTAGATGGCTCATCTGGGCGGCTGTACAGACACTGCAGAATTTGGTTGCTTTCCTCCTTCTCTGAGTTGGCAGGCTGAGGGGAGACCACTTTATATATGTTAAAGCAAGAGAAAAAAAAAACTTGTTTTTCATAATAGGTCCCCTTTAAATAAAATACATGCATGCAGCACAGCAATGTCAGAATTTCTATATTAAGCCCCTTGACAAGACTCAACAATGTCATTAAGCTTAGGTGATAGTGTAGACGGGGTCCCTACAGATAAGCCAAGCTCATTTTATTTTTTGCGTGTGTACCAAAGGTGTATTTAAAAAAAAAAAGAAGTATTTTGTGTAGGCATCATCTTAACCCCATACCAGTTGACTGCAGAATGTTGGATATCCCAGTATTTCCCAACCTTGTTCCTCAGGGCACACTGGCCTGCAAGTTCTTTGTCCTTGCTCTGACACCTCTGATTCACAATAATGCAACACCTGGGCGGCTTGTCATCAAGACTTGCACACCTTTTAATGAGCCATCACTTTGAGCCAGGTGTGTCAGAGTAGGAAAACCAGCTAAAACATGCCCGGAAGTGTGCCACAAGAAACAGGGTTAGGAAACACTGGGATACATTACCGTCACCACACACAAGATGAGGGGAAAAGTTCACAGCCACTCCTTTCCTATATATCATACTCATCCAGTTCGATAGTTAATTGGTATGACGGTACGATGACAGTGAATATATACCTGGCGAGAACAAAACATTCTCTACACTCACAAAGTTTAAATGACCTTGGTTGATCTGTATGGATACTATCCACACTATGGCCCGGTTTCACAGACAAGGCTTATATCAAGCCAGGAGTAGGCCTAAGTCAGACTAGTAAAGCTAGGTCATTTAAGTGGCTTGCATGAGCGTGGCTTACATTTGTCTTAGTTAGTCCCAGACTGTGGAGTCCTGGAGTAAGCTTAAATGAGAACACCTCATTAGCTTAAGTGGGAGCACAGTCTGTTAGCTTAATGGTGCTCACAAAAACCTGGAACGGAATTGAGGACAGTTTTGCTGGAGTGAATTTTGACACCAAACATGGCTGAAGCTAAAAGAACACACTCAAAGAACTATACTATGTATGAAAAAAAACTCTACTTAAACAAATTTTGGGAAATCATGCTGTTATTGAAAGTAAAGGGCATAGTGCTGCTGTTGAACATAAGACGAACAATGCCTGGGCTGCCATTTGCAGTGAATTCAATGCAAATGAAAATGTATGACTGTGCACCCTCCACATCTGGCATGGCATCCCAGAGAAAAGATGCTGCCAAAACCTTCCAGCAGAGACCAAAAAGGATGTCAATGCATGAAAAGTTAACCTTAGAAGTTCATGAGCAGAAAATGAAATATCTGAAAGAAGAGCATGACATGAAAATGAGAATTCTACAGGTCGAATTGGATATGAAATTAGAAGAGAGAGTTGTTCAAAGAAAGATGCATGAGATAGCTATGTAATGTAATGAAATACACTTGACAAGAGTTTGAGTATTGTAGTCACCACAACCTAAATTTTAGGACAGCCTTGGTTGAGTTTCTCATTTAATTTTTCAGCACACTATTGCACTGCAATATTGCACTGCAATGTGAAAGCAGCTCTGAGTGCAAGTCCTCGTTGGACTGGCATGGGCACATCTGAATCATTCTGGTCTTCCATTGGAGGGTCAGGACAATTATACTGCTTCAGGTAGTTGTGCAGAACAGTTGTAGCAATGATCACCTTTCAGCATCTTCTTGGCTCAAAACGAAGTGTATTGCATAAACACTGGAATTGATTTTTCCACACTCCAAACATACGCTTGACCATCCCTCTAGTGCGAATATGAGCTCTGTTATATCTTTGCTGCTCAGTTGTTGTGGGATGTGGCCAAGGCGTGAATAAATAGGAACTCTGAGCATATCCACTGTCACCAAGTAGTATTCCGCTATGTTGCCCTCTCTCAAACTGAGCACACAATGAAGAGTTGTGAAAAATCCTTGAGTCATGTGTTGCTCCCTTCAAAAGGGCAACAATGTTTGAAAACTCTAAATTGGGAGTGCATACAGCCTGAACATTGATGGAAAACCAGTTCTTACGGTTCCTGTACTCCTCAGCATCAGGAGTTGATGGACACTTGATTTCAACATGACATCCATCTATACAGCCAATCACTCCTGGGAAGTTCCCATATTCGTAGAATCGCGATTTATAGTTGGCTTGCTCAGCAGCATCAGGGAACTTAATGTACAGATTTCTCAGTTCACAAATGGCACTGCAGACATTGTGAACTATTCTACACGCTGTTGCTTTGCTGACACCACACAAATCACCAGTTTCACGATGAAAGGTTCCAGATCCCAAGAATCTCAAAGTGATCAGAACTTGGACAGAACTGTGTACAGGCCTTCCTCTTTGAGACATGGAGGAAAGTCTAGGCTCAAGCAAAGTAATTATCTCCAGTACATCTTCTTTGTACATACGAAAGCGGTCTAGGAAAGTTATTTCATCAAACTGATTCAATGGATTACTCCTATCCACAAGTATTTGTTTGGCTGGCCTCTGTAGCGAATATTGGTCTTCATTTAGATATTCCAAATAGTCCATGCTCCCAAACCATCTGTGCTCCCTTTCACAAACAGGACTAAGCTGAAGTTAAACCTGCCTCTTTGCAGGATTAATATAAACTTCAATTTAGTCCTAGAGTAGCTCTAATCCACCATCCTGCAATTGGCTTTGTTTAATCCAGAACAGACTAAATCTATGACTATTTTAAGATATGTCTGTGCAAGTGACTTAAAGTTAAGCCAGCTCAAACAGCATTTTAGTCTGAGACTAGGCTTAAGCCTTGTCTGTGAAACCGGGCCCATGAGTTCTTGGCAGAAGCTTAAAATAGCAAGTGGCTACTTTTCTTGTGGGCTAACATTAAACCCATTATCCTGCAAAATTATACACTTCATTCAAACTCAAAACTGTATTGATTCACTTCTTTATGGTTTAGAATCATAAACATCTAGTATTAGTCTTAAGGTTGATTTAACTCCTTGGTAACTGGCTTTAGATAAAACAATTATGAATACCACTTTGGTGCTCGTTAGTTGAAACTATCTACTTCCCCCCCCCGATTTTTTCCCATTGTCATCACCCAGTGCTCCTACCTAAGTGACAGTCCTGGGCATTGCCATCCTCTACCAACCCCAGGAGGGCCCTGCACTGAGCTCAGGTCTCATTCTTAACCTGAGGAGTGAGCAGGCCGCATGGGGTGGGGCTTCTCTGGCCGGACGTAGCGCGTGGAAGGATCACGTTATTCCGGCCAGACTGGCCATTTTACCTATTTTTGTGGAACAAGTTCTATTTGCATAGTTAATATCATTCATGAATGATACATGTTTTTAACTGCCTCCAGTCGGCATTTAGAACATTTTATAGCCGATGAAGATGAAGTGCCACATTTAATTCCACTGATCACAGCATCCAAACCAGGACTCCAAACAAAGCTCTTATGCTAATACCTCCCAGAGCGACCCAAAACTTTACCTCCCCACCGTCTCAGCTGAATTGTAGCATGGCCAGGAATAGTTCTTCAGTGATAAATTCAAGTCCATTGTCTTCGGGTCCTTCAAATTCTTTATGGCCCGTTGGTTAAAATCTTGTTTATCAAATTATATTATCCACGCTCCTAGGGTGCTATTTGATGCTAAAGTTTTGCTTTTCTACAAGCTTTATAAGATTTCTAATATCACCTCATTTGTTCCCACTGCTGAGATGCAAAAAGTTGTGCACACTCAGTTAGGTTCAAAATGTTGCAGACAGACTAATAACGAGGCCCAAAAAGCAGCAAAACAAAACCCTTGTGCTTGCCTCCCTGCTCTGGCTCTTTGTCTTATTTTTGTATTGATTTTTAAATTTCTTTGCTCAACTTCAAAACCTTAAATGACATTGGCCATGAACACATCTCAGACTTATTGACCAAGCACGTGTCTTCCCAGGTATATAGATTCACAGATGTCCCTGCTGACCATTCCCAAAGCAGTTTGTGACAGAGAGAGTTGGGGACTTTTAATGTCCCATTTATTGGAAATCATTGTCAACTAACCTCAGGCACATCAAATCTGTAGCTACCTCCACATCCTTTTCATTATTGTAGTCCTGTCCACCTCAGGTAAAGCAACTGTTGTGTTGCAAAATAGGTCAGTTACTGTAAATTGAAAACTGCTGAGAAGAAACTAATGTAGCTTGCATACAATAAAATGTCTCAGCATGATTTGTCGGATCAGAATACATCTCTTTCATTTCCCCAGTTATTTCAGACACAAGGCAACATGACTTCAGGGAACTGCAATAAGAAAAGCACATACATACTAAACATAATTTAGGGAAGAGCTGTCCAGGGTGTATCCCTGCTTTCACTCAAAGAGAGATGGGATAGGCTCCAGCACACCACTGTGACCCTGAATAGCAATGAGTAGGTATAGATAATGGAGGGATGGATGGAAGTGTTATATTCATGCAAAAATCCCTGTATTAAAAAAAACAAACCCCGGTATTCAATAAGAGCATAAACACTGCTCTCTTCTCTGTGCATCCAATAACTCAGCCTGACAAAGACCCTGCAAGCCTAACTCAGCACAGTTGATTGAAGTGGATCGCTACACAAAACAAATTTAAATTCTGAATAACTTGAAAATGTTTTACATACATAATGCAACTTTATGAAATAAGATGATATGAGATGCAACAATGTGACAAAGAGATACTTTTATGGAACTAGATTTTTTTTATTCTAGAATTCAAGAAATTCTCAACATCAACTTGTAGTTGTTCATCTGCCTACAATCCAGATACCTCTCTGAGCACGACACCACCTAAAGCAGTGTCTAATTCAGCCCTTACGCCAAAATTATATTAATTTTGCATGCTGTAGCTCCCACTGTCACTGCTATCAGCGTGACGGAAGAAAGTGTGAGGAACATAGCAAAAAAGGGCTCTTGTCATTCAGAGGACAGAAGCTGGTGCTGAACTCAAGCCAGGCCTGAGCTACACAGCCAAAGAGTTCTGGAAAAATCTATCCCAAACAGAGAAGAGACCGATGTAACTGGACTGGAATTTAGAAAAAGGACTAAATGAATAAGTGTTATGGTGAAAAGAAAATATCATTTGAACTTAATTGGTTTACACTTTTTCCCCTGAATTGTTGTACTTTGCCAGCAGTGCAGTCCGATTCATGTGATTGTAAACCGTGATTAATTAAACTGTGGTATGGTCTGGGGGTGTGAGAAGTTACGTAAAGATAGAAGACTGAGAGCATTGTCTGCATGGACAGATGGGAATTCAAGCCTAAAACACTACCATGACTTGAAGCTTTGGCCTTTTTGAACACTACCTTCCCAATAAAAAGAAATCCTCTATCCAACTCATCCATGCTTCGGTATAATCAATGCCCCTATTAGCAGTTACATAAACCACTCAGCACTTTACACACAGGGCCCATTATTACTGGCAAAACAGAGGGCGAGAAACATTTTGATAGCCAACTCCTATACTGGCATCTACAAGAGCCAGACAGGAAGAAAAAATAAAAAAAATGTAAACAACTCCAACGACAACATATTTTCACATCTTTGACTAAAACAGTAACCCCTGCCTCTCGCCTGAAAAAATAGCTGGGATAGGCTCCAGCAGACCCCCGTGACCCTGCAAAGGATAAAGCGGGTATAGATAATGGATGGATGGATGACTAAAACAGCTAATTTAATTCAAAGTACAATGTTCAAAATGTGGGTTCACCAAAATCACCAGAAACACCATATTCAGAGCATCTACCACCTTATTATTTTGTGGTCCTCCATTACAAATATTAGACTAATCATGGCAGTAGGGGTGAGATATACAGTCGAAACAAGATGTTACGTCTTGGGGGTATTATTGTCTGTGTCTTTGGCATCATTTCCTCAAACCCGAGTCACATTATTACAGTTGAAACCAGAAGTTTACAGTAAATACAATGTGGAAAAAAAAGACGTAACATTTTTTGTCTCACTGTCTGAAGTTACTGTAAATCAGACTGAACTTCTCCTGTTTCAGGTCAGTCAAGATTACTAAACTTATCTAATTTTGCTAAAAGTCACAATAATGAGACAGAGAATTTCTTAGAGAATTTTATATTACTTTCTTTGATGTCAAAAGTTTACATACACAAAAAGTAATGTCTTCAAACAGTGTCGGGAACCCCAAATGATGATGTCATGGCTTTGGAAGCTCCTGATAGGTTAACTGACAACATGTGAGTTAACTGAAGGCACACATGGGGATACATTTTGATGCCACACCTCAAACACTCTGCTTCTTTGTTTGAAATCATGGCAAAAATCAAAAGAAATCAGCCAAGAAATCAGGAAGAGAATCATGGAGCTCCACAAGTATCGTTCATCCATGGGTGCAATTTCCAGATGTTTGAAGGTGCCACGTTCATCTGTTCAAACAATTATAGGCACGCATAAACATGGGAATGTCCAGCCATCACACCACACAGGAATGACACGAGCTCTGTTTCCTAGAGATGAACGTGTTTGGTCCGAAATATGCGAACTAACCCAAGAACAAAAGCTAAAGACCTTGTGAAGATTCTGGATGAAACTGGTAAGAAAGAGTCATTATCCACAGTGAAACAAGTCCGACTGAAAGGCCACTCATCGTGAAAGATAAGATAAGATAAGATAAGATAATCCTTTATTTCTCCCTCAGTGGGGAAACTCACATTGCTCAGCAGCATTACACTTAACACACACATGCAAAAGTAAAAAATATATATAATTACGGAATATAGACAGTATATACAGTACATTGCAATGGAAATAAAGTAGTGACGAAGAAAGAAAAAGAAGTGAGAAAAAGAAGAAGAAAAGAAAGGAAAAGAAAAAAAGAAAAAAGAAGTGAAAGAAGCCATTACTCCTAAAGAAACGTAAAAAAAAAAAAAAAAAAACAATTACAGATTGCAAAAAGACACCAAGACAAAGACCATATCTTCTGGAAACATGTCCTTGGTCTGATGAAACAAAAATGGAGCCTTTTGGCCATAATGACTAATGTTAGATTTGGAGGAAAAAGGGGGAAGCTTGTAGACCAGAAAACACCATACCAACTGTGAAGCACAGAGGTGGCAGCATCATGTTGTGGGGCTGTTTTCCTCCAGCAGGACCTGGAGCTCTTCATAAAATATACGGGATCACGAAGAAAGAACTTTACATGGAAATATTAAGGCAACATCTCAAAACATCGGCCAGGAAGCTAAAACTTGGGCACAAATGGGTCTTCCAAATGGACAATGACCCGAAGCATACTGCCAACATAGTTAAAAAGTGGCTTGAGGACAACAAAATCAATGTCTTACAGTGGCCATCCTGAAGCTTTGATCCGAGTCCCTTTGAATATTTGTGGGCAGATCTGAAAAGGCGTGTGCGAGCGAGGCGACCGACAAACCTGAATCAGTTACACCAGTTCTGTCAGGAGGACTGGGCCAGAATCCCAGCAGAGTATTGTCAGAACTTGTGGAACGTTACCCAAAACGTTTGACCCAAGTCATGCAGTTCAAAAGCAATGCTAATAAATACAAAGGAAATGTATGTAAACTTTTGACCTCCAAGAAAGTTATTTAAAATTCTCAAATAAATATCTCTCACATTATTGTGGGATTTAGAGAATTAAATAATTTTGGTAATCCTGACTGACCTGAAACAGGAGAAGTTTAATCTGATTAAACTGTATCTTTTTGCACAGTGTATGTAAACTTCTGGCTTCAACTGTAGCGTGAATGAGAGACCGTATTTGTACATTCAGGGACAAAGGGGTTACATAGGGAAACAAACTGTCCGTGTACTGGTACTGGTTGGCATTTGTTGCTGCAGCTTATGTTCATAAGCTGCACCAACAAACCTGGTTATGCAACGTGAAAACAGAAAGGGCAAAATGCAAAGTTTAGCGAGTTGGATTCTGCACAATATTCAGCCAACCATGGCTCAGAGTGTTAGACACAGCCAGCCTGTTTAGAAGCAGTAGGAGGAAGAATATAGAGCTAACAGTCCCAGCTTTATGACGGTATAAGATTATTTTGTCTAACCAAGCTTTGTGACCAACGTCAATCAAGTGCATACTTTGAAAATAGCTTATTAGTTTGTCTGGATTCTAAGCACTGTTTCACTCCAGTGTATGGATTATCCCAATGGGAAGCAGTATATTTCATAACAGGAAGACAGTTAATTAGGAGTGGAATTTGGCTAAAAGGAAGTTCTCATTATTATGTGACAGCTATTATCTAATGGAAATCTTAGAGAGCACTCTCTCATTAGCAGTTTATAATTATCTAACAAAACTTTGGGGGCCCTTTCATGCAGGCTGATGAAGCCAAGCTCCAAAAACATTTTCAATCATGTAATTTTCAGTCAGTTGTTAAATATAGTGACTAGTGGATTTTCCGCAATACCATTTAGCTGATTTTGGATACTCAGAGTCCTGAAGCATTTGAATTTGCTTGATTTGAAATAAATATAAGTTACACTAGCAGCAGTTGTGGCTATCTGGATATCCACTTTTTTTTTTTTTTTTTTTTACACTATCTTACTTTCTGCCCAGTGATATCTGCAGCGATTACAGATTTATTAAATTTATAGTAGTTCAAGTCTTGCTTGAACCTTCTGCTGTTACCGTAATTGGATTTGAATAAAACATTCAAATGGAAAACTTAAGTGAAAATCAACCATAATCAACCATAGTCTTAAGAACATCACTACTAGACTAGAAGATGAGCAACTACAGCATTACATCCACCAGGGGGAGCAACAACATATTTATTCTACACAATGTGAGCCACCTGCTGTCTGTACAACTGACCATAAATGCTCTGTCTGCTCTCCTATTTCCTGACAGGTTTCCTGTCAGTGTTGTGTTGTTTTTTTGTCCTTCTTCTATCATCATTTTTTTCTTGCTGAGAGATGTTGCCCTTTCTGTCAAATATTTCAGGTCAGATGTGGAGCTCACACCAAAGCATACAAGTGGCTCCCACTTCAATGCAAATGTCATGAACTGGTGGGAGGGAAGGATGTTAAGGAGCTGGAAAGAGGAAACAGGAAGAATAATGATGGCAAATGGCGCAAACACTGATTATATGAAATGCTAACATAGAAAAAGAAAAGACATTTGGGAAAGTGTGGGTGTTAAGGGTAGATAATGTCGGATAATGAAAGATTGGTGTGCATAAAAAACCACGAAGGCTCGTCTGTATAATTTCAGATGAAGTGACAGTTGTGGACTGTGAGAAAATTAAAATACATCTCCCAGTTAATACACAGGAATGCAAAGAATGGTTCTGGTTATTAGTGGAAAGAAAATATGATGACATTTCCCAAGAGGGTGTGATCAGATTTGAAATGCCTGTCCATGTGTGTTCTAAGTGGGTCAGTGGAGCAGAGCTGAGCTCAGCAATCTATGGTCTCATCCATTATTCATCAGTCTTACAAATGATATAGGCTTAGCAGGGAGTGGCAGGGATACAAAGCAAGACCTTTCTTGGTCTGTCTACTTACTCATCTCACCTCCTGTTGGAATAAACTATTTCCTTTTGAAAATAATGTACAGATAATTATGAGTAGGAAAAGTAAAAGCAAATACATAATATTGAGAAGGTGAATGGTGGAGTTTATCTGACAAGAAAATTAGCTAAATCTGCTAAATTTAGCAAGAAGACCTAGGTTTGTTTTTTTTTTTAATTAATTTTTATTATTTCCCCCATATATATTAATGGTTAATACCAAGTTTGGCAAAACCCAATGTTGATGTCTATGTGGAAGCGTGCTCTATGTGGAAGCGTGATCTGACAAATCATCCTACCTGCACGGCGTGTCCGCGGTGCAGGACACGGCGTGCCGGTGTCGTGCCAAAAAGAGATTGCTTGCCAGAATCTGATTTCTCCCCTGAAAATGGGTCTTTTTACCTGCCAAAAATTGATTGAAGGCCAAATACAGTTAATGAAAAGTTGTTTTTGCCTAAATATGACTTGATCTCATTCTTGAGCTTCATAATCTGAAAATCTGACGTTTCAGCGTTATCGCTCAACGGGCTGCTGTGCGCGCTCCCGCGGCCAGAAATCAGATTCTGGCAGGCAATCACTTTTTACTACTGTGACCACCAAAAAATGTCGTTTTCCTGGCCTCCACCTCATCCACAACATCTCGATCTCAGTCTCCGTGAAATTTAGTGGCACGGTTGCCTGGCTCGACATGTTTCATTCATCCTGACGCACAACAGAAACAGACTGCAGGCAGGCGCTGCGCATGCTCAGCAGGCTCATTTATATGCAAATACAGTCATGAACTACTTTGCATTACCCATTCATGGTAAAAAGTGGGCGTGTAGAGGGCGGGGTATGAGTTGAATTCACATGCGCAACCTTCCAGCTGGACTGTGATTTATAAAGCTAACATTGCGTGCAAATGTGCGTGCACACGGTTTTATAAATCAGGATTTTTTTTGGGCGCACGCCATTTTCGGCTTTTGAGCACACGTACACTTTTAGTATGAATCCTACGCACTCTTGTATAAATGAGGCCCCTGCTCCTTACATACAAAGCCCTGAATGTACAAGGACCAAGCTACATCTCCAACATCCTAACAAAGTATGTTCCAAAAAGAACCCTGCGGTCATCAGCTGCTGGGTTATTAGAAGCTCCCAGAAACAGTCAACAGAAGATCGGTGATGCAGCCTTTGTCAACTACGCCCCAAAACTATGGAACACACTGCCCAAAAACATCAGGGAAGCCGAGTCGGTAGATATCTTCCAATGACAACTTAAAACCTATCTCTTCACTCAAGCATTTAAGCATGAGATATCCGGGTGACAAACAGCGCCTTATTTGCCACTTTCCTTTTATATATCATTGATTTTTACTGTCTGCATTACTTTTATACTTTTAAATGTTTTTATATGATCATTTTTATCTTGTAAACTTATTTGTTGATATTTTTATCTTTTTATTTTTCATTTGCCTACGACTCAGTGCAGTATATACCTTTTTATATTCAACATTGCTTTTATCCCATCTTAGTAGTTTTAGTTTCTACTTAGTAGTAGAGGAATTTGGAACTGAATTTTGTCAGAGTTATGTATTATATCACTGCACTCAAATATTTGTTTTTTGTTTTATTTGCTGTTTGTTTTTCTATTTTCTCATTGTTCTTGACATGTTTGTACTGTTACTGTGAAGCACTTTGAGCTGCGATTTTCGTATGAAAGGTGCTATTCATGGATATCATGTGACGTCACACAGTACTCGCAGCGCCATCTTTAGGACCGACTTTCAGCATGCCGTCTATCTGTTGTGCCGTGGGATGCGACAACAATAAGTCTAAAAAAACGGGATTGACCTTTTATCAGTGCTTTAAGTGGGCCGTGGGATATTGTGATATTTAAATGTTCTTTTATTTTCTTCCTTTCACTCGTGTTGAAAGCCGGTTGAAAGCGGTGTAGGAAACAGTCATGATGAGGAACGGCTGATCCAGTTAGTTGAAATGAGAAGTTATCTCTATGATTCCTCCTCATTTCACCACAAAAACCACAATAAAGTGGCAGAAATAAATAATATCCTATTATTATATAGGTCCTGGAACATCGGACGGGAGGGGGAGAAAAGGTCCTGTAAGTGGGGGAAAAAAAAAACAATTAATAACTGCGTGTGGTGACGCAATCAAACAGCAAACAGCGTGAATGAGCGGCGTGCTCGTGGTGTTAAATGCAGCCAGCATGTCAGCATGTCAGATCATTACTGAGTTGTGGGGAAAAAGCAGAGGACACGATAAATGGTCCAGGCTGAGTTGGATTTGGGAAACCGCTTGGTTATGGAGACGTCACGGGACGCACCGCGCAGGAGATCGGGAGCGCAAGATGAACATTTGCATTAATAATATAATAAATCATATTTTATGTTTTAATAAAGTTTTATGGTGACATGATGATATGCTTTTACTTTCTAGAGTAGTAACGTTACTGAAAAAGTGAACTGCCTTCCTATTTTTCATTACATAAACGTATCCTGTGCAGGCAATTCAATGCTCATGCTATTCACCAACAGACTGTCACTTACCTTTCCTGTTACCACGAACATTTTTTTGGCCTCCACATAATAATAATAATAATAATGAATTTAATTTATAATGCACTTTCCATTCGGAAATCTCAAAGTGCTTACAAGAGAAAAAAAACAAAAAAAAAAACCTTCAGATCATTTATCATAGCTGGCATATGCTTTGATGAAGTTTGGCATCTTTAACCCATCCTGATGTGAAGTAGCGGTAAGCTTTGGTACTTTAAAAGCTTTGAGAGCTTTGCCGGTGTATGGAGAAAGATTGTGGACCAGGTAGATATATATGTCCGCAAACGACAAATCTGGCAGGTTTTTGGCAGACTGGAGTGGAGTCAGTAATTGATTAGCTATTATATACGGATCGAAACCTAAAGTGTCAATTTTCTGTAGATACCATTGCTGTTCTTCGGGAGTTAAGTGAGTTATTAGGTGAGACGTCATATTGGCTGCGCGACGGAAAGGTCCTCGGTCGGTCCTCAAGATGGCGCTGACAACAAAAAATGTCACGTGACTGAAACCCATGAATAGTAATAAAGTTTATTATTATTATTATTATTATTATTATTATTATTATTATTATTATTATTATTATTATTATTACGCCTTTTGGTCTACCTCTGGAGGCGGAAACATTAGATGAGAGGATTTTAGACCTTTTGGGAAAGTGGCTCTTACTTACAAGCACCATGACTGGCAGAGGGAGGAACTGTTCCGCAACGGAACGCCAGTATGTAAGCGCCTTAAGAGTCACGCCTGCACACTGTAAGCAACCCAGGACAAAACAGTATTCATAGTTATAAGTCTGAATGTTGGAAATTGGACCAGAAATGGAAGAAACCTGAACTTTAAGTACACTAAATGGACATTACAGAGCTGCTGATATGGGTCTGGTCTATAGCAAACAGTTAAAAAAAAAAAAAAAAAAAGCAACAGGAAGAAGAAAAAAAAGTATAATATAGGCAATATAATATAGTGTGGGAAACAAAAGTTTCCCACAGTAATCCCTAGTCCATGTGGTGTTATGATAAATGACAATTCTTGATACTTGAGGGATCAGGCATCCGTGGTGTACAGCTTAGGCTTGCACTTCTACCATTTAGTGGATATTGTTTTTGCATTCAATCATAGTACAATTACATTAAGATATCTGTATCTATCAAATATACAGACTATACAGACTACTACAGAATATACAGTTATACAAACTGTTTAGTTTTTTTGATAATTTTGTATTGCAGTGTTTTCATATAAAATGAAGTTGATGAACACATGTTGTGTTCATATTATGTGAGTAAAAAAAGCTATTTATCCATATCATCCCAACTTTTGTGATGTAGGGTTGTATATGGTAACCTTGGAACAGCTGAAAAAATAACAGGGATAAACATGCTTGTGCACACTAATGTCACAGATGCACGCATGAGCCAAAAGAGGAAAGACCAGCTGCAGGCCAGAAATAAATACACAAAGGATGACCCATACTGATTCATTGCTGACATGTACACATATCTACAGAAAACGTCACACGCAGCCAAGGAGAGAGCAAAAAAATCCCTTAGCTGGTGCTCTCCACTGACACACATGACAAAATGAATGTGAACCTCTATACATCCTAAAGGGATGTTTTGATGTTCATTATAGAAAATGTATTTTGGATCAAAAATACAATGTTTAACAGTACATTTGAATACCCTTGAAAAATTAACTTCATCAGCACTGGTTCAGACATCAATCTATTAATAGCGGCAGAGAAGAGATGCAGCAGACTTCCCCATTTAGACCCAGATTAGCAGCCTATTAAACTCTGAGACAGAAAAAGTAGCCCAATAAGACAGTTTCATTTCCCCTCACTCTTCCCATATTACTCTATCCATCTTGCTCATGACACACTTATACACATGCCTATGCTTGTCTTCTAAATTGTCTACATTCATCCCCCACAAATCTATTTTGAGCCGTTCATTTTGCCCCTGCTTACTTGCCGTCACATCTGCATGGATGGTTTCACTGGAGTTTCACAGATATAATTGTTTTCCATTAGCTGTGAAGTTTTTCCTGTGTGTCAGTGTGAGTGTGCATCTCGTAGTACTGCTAGCAGCCAGTGCCGGTTGTCGGCCTGTGTGTATAATGACATGAATATTCAACAGCCTAATTAAACAAGCTGGGGGTGATGCACCAAAGCGAGCAAAAACAGTTGGGTGGAGCCTTCCAGCACACGCAATGCTACACACGCTCACATATGATGCACACACATGCAAAACTACAAGAAGGAGATGAGCATCTAATCCACATCTGCTTCCAAAATTATACACCGTACTTTAGAACAATACAAAATATCCAAGCATATTTACATAATTGTAAATCCAACTGGGATTTGTTGATTATCAAACAGAACCTTAACTTTCCATTTTCCACTGTCTTTGGCAGTCATTTCATGAGTTAAATCATGCATCAGAAAGAAAACAAGTATGGTCTCATCAAGTGTGACTGATATTGTGCCTTTTTAACATTTTGATTATTTTACAAAAAATCTCAAATCCATCATTTAGAACAAAAACTATACGACACCTATACGATCTTGCAACTTGCAAAAAAGGTCCACACCTTTGCCTGTAAGTCATTACTGTATCAGACAAGCTGACGAGTTGGCTGTGAAATCAGCCAGCAGACCTGCAAGCTTTCAGCTGGGTAAAGCTGCTTTGGCCCCCTTTGAACATCACCCCCGTTACCATGGAGATGGGCTCTACTGTCTGAGTGCTGGACACAAATGAGAGGGACTGGATGAAGTGGGGGTGAAAGCTAAAGAAAGCTGTCCTCTAACACATTCAGTTAGAAGGTAAAGCATGCAGAGGTTGAAGTAATGAAGAAAGGCTGCTGAAGAAGTGAAAGATGTGTATAACAAGCAGCGTAGCAGATGAGACAATTACTGCGTGAGAAAAACCTCATGTTTGATCATGGATCCTGGATAAAGCTGGATGTGATTTTTCTCAAATGGACAAATAAGCACAGCAGTACAAATGTTAATATGCAGACAGATGCAATTGAAGGAAACAATGGTGAGTTTAATATTCAGCATGGAGTCACTGAATGGTTTCATATGGAAAAAAAGAGTATTAAATCATATGCTACTATAAACTGTGACCTAGTGGTCAATGAAAGAGTGTGGACAAATAAATGATGGCCACCCCACACTGACCTATATCCCTTACAAAACTTAGAAGAATACAGTTAATCTATTTGTTGATATAAAATTGTTTCTTGGATTTGGTGTGACATGTCCACTGTTGATCATTCTCACTATTAAAACATCTGGAAAGTTGCTCTGATGCCAGAACATTTACTTGACACAAATGCATCAAAAATATTCACAGGCATACAGAACACAGTGGTGGCAAATTATCTGAGGAAGGAGAGAATCAGACGACTGGACAAAAACAGGATATCCTTTGTATTTAAGTGCAGTCAATACTGGTGTTTGCTCTGGTGATGAATGAATGTTTCCCTGCCACACAAGGGCTCACATTATTGGAGTAGAAACACAACACTGCTAGTACAGACGCAAATAAGGCAATATTTACATTTGTCATGAAAAATACTTTTTTTTTTGTCTGATAAGAGAAATGGACAAGAAATAGAAGACTAAGGGCCCTAATTTACTAAAGGTTTGCGTGTGTAAAAACGTGTGCAAACTTGACAGCACCCGCAAACCAAAGTGCCAGCTGATCTACTAACAGCGTGCAAAGACGACTGCGCCTCTGAAATGCGCAAAATAGCACACGCAATCCATTTAGTACTTTTGCCCTGATGAATAATCAATATGGGGCGTACCCGCCAGAAATCGCTAAATACTGGGAGGGAAAGATGCAAATTGGTCCATTTACCACGCGCAATGAGATTTACCAAGCCTGAAAGTTTTTGCGTGGATTGTGATTGCGTCTGTATTTAATACGTTCGAAAGGAAGGTGCTAATCTCCACATGCAAAAGGAGAAATATTTTATTTGAATGTTAAATCGAGTATTATTCAGCAAAAGGTTGCCACAGGAGGCACATTAATTTTTTTATTTGTGATAATAAATAAATCACGTGTTTTCATGGAGAAATAAGTGTTTCTCATTGTGCGCCTATACTTGTTCTGCAGTTGTCATACCCCGGTGTTGTGCCGTATTCAGCACCCCTGCCGTGAAAAGAACCCCCTCGTTTGACAAAGATGATATTCTCATTCCGTGTTCTGTTCCTGTTCTGTTGTCCATGTTCTGTTTAGCGTCCAGTTTTGTGTTAATGATTCATGTTTAAATGCGCTCATGGATTCGGGTAAAAAAAAAAAAAAAAATCGGGTAAATGGTTATTGATGTCATTAATTAATAGCCTGCTTACTGTGTTGTCTTCCATAATATTTGTAAATATATATAATATAATCTCCTAAGTATGTGTTTGTGTGAGTGTGTATATATAAATATATTGAAGTGTCAGTGTGTTGTTTTTTTTCTTGGTCTACTTATCATTGAATATACGAGGGGGTGCTTTTCACGGCAGGGGTGCTGAATACGGCACAACAATTAGCCTCTTCCACTAATATCTCTAACTCCAACTCGTCAAATTTCATTTTGCGCTTGCGACTATATCCTGCTTTCCATCCAGATTCTCCATGGCGCAAAGTTTGCGCCGCAAACCGTAAGACGCGCAACACCTCATTTAAATACTGAGGTTTGCACCTGTTATCAATTTGCGCACGCAATCTTAGTTGATCACCCGCAAAACACACAACAACAGCACGCGCAAACTTTTTCAGTGCACACGCAATTTAGTACTCTTTATTTAGGATCTTAGTAAATCGGGCCCTAAGACAGGACTCAAACATATTGTACACTCCAAAAAAATCATTTTTAAGTAAAGAAAATTAAGAAGATTAGAAGACTATTTTATACTAGTTTGCTAGTTTTAAGAATTGTAGTCAAGAAAAATGTTCTTACCCCATGGACAAAGATATTTTTGCTTAAAATAATTTTGGTTGGATTTATAGACTATTATGCTTATTTTTAGGGAGGCTGTTGGTGAGTGGAGGGCAGGGAGACTTTAGGAATTAATTATTAACACATTTAACACAAAGGGGGTTTGTTTAAAAAAATGTATAACATGAGGATTATCTGTAAATATTTTTAAAAAATATGGGCTAAAACCTTCTATTTCACACTCTCTGACCGAAGAGAAACATAAAATAAACATTGAACACATTAAATGTTCAGCTTTTATTGTATATAACTAACTTTACCTTTATGTAGATCAATACATTCTTTTAAAATGTTTGTCAGTGTTTTGAAACACATGTTATATGCACATTGAAAGATTAAAAAGATGTTGCATTAAGGCTAGTAGGAGTTGGAGAAAAAACCTTTTGTTCTTTTTCCAGAGTATACATAAATAGCCAGAGTTACCAGGCCCATTAGTGGCAGCCCTTTACTTCCTTCATTCACACAATAAGATCTTAGTGAATTCCGACCAACCCGAAACCACACAGAGTGCACTGACAGTAGTACACACACTCAAATGTAGTGATTACACCACCTAAAAAACAGTTAATTGAACTTGGCAAACAGGCTAGAAATTCATCACCTCCAGTGTTGGCTAAGAGCGCGGTCTTCATCATCCACCGCTCTCTCTCTCTCTTTCATGAAAGTCAATACAAACCCAGATGTTTGATTCTAAACGAGTTGGGCTGCAGGCTTCGATGTCTGTCTTTACTCAGACCGCATTCGCTGCAGAAGCAGTTTAGTAGGACATGGTATCACTTTAGAGGATTTTCTTTTAGTTTTCAAAAAGCTCAAACTCACTACACTGACTCCAGTATGAGCTGCACCGTCCTGCTCCAGTTCTCCCATCCCACTGACACTTCTCCTCACTGCCGTGCTAAACTATCATACATGCATGTCAGGTGGCCATCCATGCTTACTGGGCATGCACACGAGTGAAAACAGGTGAACGCTGATGGAAATAACCGTTGCTGCAGATGGCTCTTATAATGGCGTTCCTCTTGCACAGACAATTGTCACTATTAAATGCAGATTTTAGTGTCATAAAAGTGGATATTAAGAACAATAAAGTCAGAGCTACTGGCTCCTCTGTCTGCACATTGCAGTTTACGTCCTTGCTAAGGTGTATCTGTGTGTTATTCTCCAGTGATGGTCACATGACATAGGCTTGGCAAATTAGGGAAAGATGCATTTAACCTAGATAAGACAACTATGTCAACGTTTGCATGTTTACATGTTTGTCCATCCACTATAAACAGCAACAGTTCTGTTTACAAACTGCAGAGGTTTTTGAAGGTCAAATTCTCCAGAGTAGTGTGAATGCCAGGCATAAGCGTGTCCAAAAATGTACATTTTTGTGTAGGTAATACAGGTATTTATAGGGATGTAACTTTATGGAAGTCCTTCCTAATTATGTTTATGTAGAAATTACATTTGATTTTAACCAGGTTTATTATCAGCAGCAATTAAAAGCATCATATCTGACTGTACAAATCCAGTCTCTCATATAGAATATCCCCAAAACGGTCAGCTATCCATCATGATTAAACCTTTTTTTTGTACAGTGAAATCCAAAAGACTGTTTAAGCCTTAATACAAATGAATAAAAACTAAGTCTGAACATACTAATGTTTAAAACTGCCAATTCAAATGTTGAATATTCTGCAGTATTGCCAGAGCAGCTCACAAGTTTGAGCAAATGTGTGGCGCCAAGCATTATAGCCTGGTATAAAAGATATTTCCCTGAATTAAATGTGAGCAATTTTCAGATGACACATTCATTTATTAACTCAACAGATCTTTATCACCTCTAATTACATCTCCATCAGAACATTGCTTACTAGCACTGACTCACTTAGAATAAAGAATGCTAGACTCCAGTCAGCTGCATTGCTATCAAACTTTCTAGTTATGGTTCTCCATCACCTTTCAGGAAGATGAAGTTTAAGGAAGAGCAAAGAGTGCAAGAAGTCCACACTTTGATCATTGGCAGCTTAAGCTTTATTACCATGATGGCTTAAAGACGGCATATGAGTTGAGGAATGTTCGAAAAAATTGAATGAAGTTATTTTTAAGAAACTCTAATGATAACAGTTTAAAAACCTCCTCTGATTAAAAAAACCAGAGATTACATTTTGCACAAAAACCCAGTATATTATCTGTGTATGGGACCCAAAGTATAGTGATGAACACTGGAGGACAAAGGATGAGCAGAAAAGCAGGTGGGCCTGTAGAGATGTGGCTTAAGGGAAAGAGAAGAGGTCATCTACCCAACCCCCTTCTATTCCAATAATTCCCATCATACCAGTTTGAAGGAGACATTTTGCAGACATACCCTGAAGGAGGTTATGAAAGACAAACAATCCTTGAGTCTCTCTCAGGCACAGATATCTTACAGTGCGAGTGGTGCAGCCTAAAGGCTTGGCTTGTGTTTCATCTCAGTTCAGTAGCTCATGTCCCACCAGAGCATATTCCCCTGCACATCACCATCCCCAGTCTTAACATCCTGGCACCAAACATTGTACACCTTACGGCAGTTCAGAGTCTCAATTCTCCATCCCTCTCGAAAAAAGACAGACAAGCCTACTCTACGACGTTTCTTTCACAAAAGGAAGGTGTGTGTTTATCTACCAGCACCATCACATGCATTCAAAAATCAATCGTGTGTAGCTAGTCAATAAATTAATCAGTAGTTTATCATAATTAAAACCACAAGCTGAGCGCCAGCTGCAAAACAGAAGGCTGTGACCACAACTAATGCTGGTTTTAACACAACACACCCATTCTCTTTACTTGCACTCCCTCCAGGGAACAATTGCAGAGAATATTTAAGCAGCCTGCTACTTAAAGTGAGTAATAAATGCTCTCTAATAACTAATAACCACATGCAATTTTTACAATAATTACATCACTTGGTAAGGGCTTGAGTTGATTTTACAAGCTGCCACTCACAACTCCTGAGTTACTGTCTTATAAGAGCTGAAGTAAACGGAGAAGACAGACCACTCAGTCACTGTAATCAACAGACACACAACAGAAAATGTTTTTATCTCAAAAAAGTGAGCGGTGCAACCAATACCAATTGTATCATTCTGCCAGTTGTTGTAAACATGAACACTCAAAACTCTGATCAAGCAACTATTTAAAAAATAAATAAATAAATAAATAAAAGGCTTTTGTTGCAGCAAGTCTTCATGTAAGATTTGGCTACAAATTGAGCTGCCACATGAAGCTAAAAACACATGTAATGGTTTAATATGCTAAATGAGCATGTGTGCTCAACGCTTACCTTGGAGTATTGTCTACGGAGACTGAAGCGCTGCACCATCCTCACAGCCTGACTGATCCACAGCTGGATCCCCTGATCTACTCCTCTCTGCTGATGCCCCTCCAAAGTACACAGCGCCTCATACAGTACACTCCACATTCACACACACATGCTAAAGGCACATACTCTGCCATCCTTTCCAAACATCGATGTGCACACACATTTCTAGTCCACACTGTTTTACTCTACTATGCAAACACAAGGAAGAGGGAGAGAGCGAGAGAGCAAGAGAGCGAGAGAGCGAGAGAGAGAGAGGACAGGGGGGGGGGGGGGGGGGGTGTAAAGGGAGGAAACCAAGAGGAGATAAAGAAAGCTCAGATGTGTTGCCCTCCACTCGTATTCACAGCGAGGTGAACTGTCTCACATTTACACAGCTACAGTCAATCACAATCACATGGCTTTCTATGCACAAATCAATTGGGGTAAACACACAGACACAGCATGTGTAGCACAGATGAAACTGAGGTGTTGCATTCACGCTTGCACACGCCCCCTCCACATCCTCCTCTGACAACAAAACTTGCAGCACATTCACACACGGCTCGAGCTCAGCTTGAACTCATCTAGGGCGAGGTAAGGTTGCCTACTTCCTGTCACTGAGCTGAAGGGTGGGGTGAAAAAGAGGAGGTGCTGGTACAGACTGAGGGAGGAGGAGGGGGGTAACAGGAGAGGAGGAGGGACCAGCTGACTGCTTGTATCAATTCTCTCCAGGGATAGATGGAGGGGGACAGTGAGGGAAATGAAAGAGGAATACGCAGGGCCAAGGGGAGGGTGGAAGGAAGGAAAAGAATGAAAGACAGAAAGAAAGAAAGAAAGAAAGCTCCTGTTAATTTCATCTTCAAAGCTATTCAACCCTCAACCTCTTGTAACAGCAATATGCTACACCCTCAAGGTCAGAATACAGAGTCACTATAGCAACATAACCAGGGCATACATCTAGATTGCTTGACGCAAGTTTCCGGGTAACCAGGACGACCACTTGGATCACCTTAATGACACTGCTCTGTTGCTGAGACGAGGCTGTGGTGTTAGCTAGTGAGGCAGGTTCTAATCTCAGCGAAAACGGGAAGGTTGATGCTCATCTAAAACGGTGGCATGACTAATGAAGCTCAAATGTCTCTCTGTTAATCCCAGGTGATGTCATTCACAAATTTATATATAACATCATACAAATTAAGAATGAGAAGTAAACCTTGTTAAAAACAATTCACTGAAGAAAACAGTTACTTGATGTGGATATCTTTACAGCTGGTGAGATTTGGACGACAGCCAAACATTATTCTCTCTGACACTGATGATATCATGAACCCAAAGATCAGTGTAGTCTCCAACAAGCATTAGCTCATAATGCAAACACCACATCCACGTGAACCATGCCCAGCGTCGCTCACAGTGGTCTGGTCTGACAGCGACCTCTGCTGGCACGCACACGCAACTGTTCACTAGAATGCCAAAGGTGGTAAAAATGAAATCTGAATTTTAATTTGAGGTTATTGGCACAATACACACCACTCTTAATGGAACTGGGATGAAAAAAACTAAACAAAAAAAAAGCACTGTTCCAGAAACTTAGTTTGTGCAGGAATCCCATGTATTCCAGATAGATTTTATGAACACTGAATAATCTACTACTGAGGTTGGCAATGAATGAATGTATCCTTTACAGTAGCAGAAACTTTGCCAAGATCCCTTCCTCGTGTACTTCTAACATACAGTAGGTGATGGAGGAAAAGCATTGACCCAATGCAAAAAAAAATAAAAATAAATAAGAGATAACAATAATTCAAAGTCAAAGCTAAATCAATTAGTCGGTTGAATAAAACTCACACAGAGTGAGATGAATTGCTGGACTTTGTCCTTCATCATTTTTCTTGGAAAATTATGGAAATTATTTCCTTATAAAGTTATAGCCAATATTAGGGCTGGGCGATATATCGAGATTTTAATATATATCGATATATTTTCAAACGCGATATGGTACGAGACAATATCGTTTATATCGATTTAAAAAAAAACATTTTTGTAATTTTTTTTTTAATGATTTTGATATAGCTTATTTTGTGACAAATTGACTTGAATGTTTTATTTGAGATTTGCACAAATGTTTTGTTATTTGCACAACTGTCAACCTCAGTGGAAAAGTCTGCCTGTTACTGTCTACATTGTATTAATTGCACAGTGTATTTTAATTTAATTGTTATGCAGGAAAGGGATATTTGTTTTATTTTATTCAAGAAGCATTTTTATTCTCTATATGCAGGCAGTTTATTTTTATTTCATTTGTTTTATACATTTTGATATTGTGCAGACCTCTGTTAATAAAGTTACCTGTGTGACATTTGGCACGAGGCTTTGTATTAAAACTGACTGTTTTTTTTAAGGGTTTGCCTCAGAAAAAAATGAAGCTAACAGAGATGCTATGCTATAATGCTTTGGGGGAAACCCCAATTATGGCACAGAAAAAATATCGAGATATATAGAGTATCGCCATTCAGCTAGAAAATATCGAGATATGACTTTTGGTCCATATCGCCCAGCCCTGGCCAATATTATCAACAGGAGTGATTATAGCAAGTACAACCTGTATTTATGTCGATATGGGCACCCAACATTTGTTTTGCAGCAGTAATGACAGACGGGGGTTTTTCTCCTTGTATGCACAGCTGAGGCAGCAGGAAAGGTTACCATACATCAGCAGCAAGGTGAACCTTTGCTTTGATTGACAAGGCCTTGCGCCAGTAAAGGACACACTGACCAGCTTGTGTAGTGATGATGATTAAGGCTGCTGTCACTTACTCTGTCCGTCTCTTCGGTAGACTGGTAGCCAGATGACAGTCCCACATCCCCGCCAGTGTATCCGAGGGCAGGGCTGCTGGGTGTGGTGTCGGTGGTAGAGGAGGAGCGTGGGCGGCTGGTATGCTGCTGGGGATCATGGGTGTAGCGGCGATGAGGAGCCTGAGGGCTACTTCGCAGAAGTGGATCCCGGTCTCCGCTCCCAGACCCGGATCCTTTACTGCGTCGGCTCTGCAGGCTGGTCCCACGCCTCATCATGCCTGCAGCGCCTGAGCCCTTGCCAGCTGTAGAACGAACCATAGGAGCAGAGAGGCGGTCAGAGTCAGGACAGCTGGACGCCCAAATGTCCTCAGGGGCACAGGGGTTGGTACCACCTGCTGACACCACAGAGGAAGATGAGGAGGAAGATGATGAAGGCATGGTCGAGCGAGAGAGGGAGAGGCGTTTACGCTGCTGGAACAGCTGTTTCAAGCCCTGGCCAAGAACCCCCATGCTCTCCTTGGTGTTTTGGCTCATCTTACTCAAAGACGTGTAGTCTGAGTGAGATGAGGCCCTTCTTAATCCCAGGCCGTGCAAACCTCCTGTCTCTCCTCTAGCTTCAGGACCTGAACTGGGGCCCACCCTGCCTGGCTGCCTTTCACTGTTGCCCCCCTGCTGCATATGTGACATATATCCCCCCTGCTGACACCACATACAAAAGCAGGGATGAATTGTCCAATGAAATAGTCTGCTTATGCCTCCCTCTCTAACTGTCAGGCATGCAGAGGGTCAGGCTAGGTCAATGAATGAAGAGAAGAAGAACAGAGGATAGCAGAGTGGAGTAGGGAACAGTGGAAGTGAAGATGGGATTTTCTGATGGAGGGTTGGATCAGGCCATTCACAGTCAGGGGAAGGATCCAACTTGGGAGCATGCATCTTTGACTCAGGAACAAGTTGCCTTTGTGGTCTGACACAAAGAGAAAGAAGATGGATTATGAGAGGCTGGAATAGTATTTAAATTTAATGATCATTAATTTTAATTCAAATTGTGACCAAGTTTCATGTAAATAATCCAGCGTTCAAACATCCCAGTGTGTCGTTATCAAATATATGCAGTTAAAGCCAAACAAGCTGGATCCGAGTTAGCTAGTAAGACAAAACTATGAAAGATGAAGTATGAATTCATTCTAAAGTAAGGATGTTTGTACAGACTAAAAACAGATAGCTCATATAAAAAAATGAAATGGAGGGGGTGGGGTGACTGAAGGACAAAGCTACAGACTCACATCAGAAGGAGGAAAACACACCTACCATCATCCCAGCTGCCATTCTAGTGTAACTCACTCATCTAGCGTACCTGAGGAAGGAGAAAAAAATGATATATTTTCAAGGTACAAAAGTAATTTTGCATCACTTTTTGTCATCCAAAGATACATTCTTTTACCAAGCTTCATCGTCAAAAAAAGAGAAAAGAAAACACCCATTTGATGCTGTTGACAATGACAAAGACAGATAACTGTAATTACACAGGATTCAAGGCACACATATTTCCTTGTTATCTTTCAAAATGATTCATGACAGTTCAAAGGCGTTTGCTCCTCTCATCTGCTCAATAATTCACTGTGCACACAACCTCCTAAATAGCAATGGCCAGTGATTTCATTACAGTTGTTTTTCCCTCAAGGCACTGCCAAAGCAAGTCACTCCCAGACAACAAAGTTGAAATGCCAGACTGCTCACTTGGTTGAGCAGGCATCTCATGTGCAGAGGCTACGGTCCTCGTGCAGCCGGCCCAGGTCCAAACCCTTAAGCTGTGTGTTTTCCGCCTATGTCTCTGCCCCATTTCCTGTCACCACTAACAATAAAGGCCACACAAATCTTCAAAATAATAAAGACAACAAAGATTAATAAATATACTTTCATGTTCTGCAGCAATAACTTTTTCATTCACAAAGTTGTCGAACCGAGTCTCACTCAAAAGTGACAGATGTTGAGAGGTGGTTCTGTGTTACCTACATTATTAAGGTTAAAAAACTGTAGCATTTGAATGACATTGAAATACACGTCATATTTGGCAAAGTACTTGTGTACACACACACATATATATATATATATATATATATATATATATATATATATATATATATAAAATGAGCCTCTTAGTGAAAATGCAGGGCATATTGAGCCAAAAATCGTGTAGTGTACAGCACAACGTTGTGCCCTCTAGTGTTGAAGTGAATCACACTGATCTTGTAACTATACTGTACCTTATTCTGCTAAGATTTCCCTTTGATACCAACCACAAGCATACAAGCATGGCAACAACACTCCCCACTGGCAGAGGCCTCCTCTAGCAGGACACGCTTAACCACGCTGCATAAACTGCTTACAAACAACTAGACAGAAAGCCCAAGGGGTTCCTCCTGCATTGAAAATCCCAAGATCCAAAACCGAGGGCTCTTCTATAGGATTCACTGCCTTAGGTCCAACTGAAAGCCATATGATCCAAAGGACAATGCTCTAGTGGGTCGATTTGTGTGACAGAAATATATAAAGCTGTATACAAAGCTTGTGGTTACAATGTTATGGGTGATCAGTGTGTGCTTGCACCTGTATTCGGTCCTTAAGGAGCTCATTTACACTCCACCAAAGCATCCTTATCCTGCAGCACTATCAGGAGACGAGGGTTTCCGCATCACAGAATGTAAGGATACTAACACAACATTCATGACCACTTCCTCAAATTCAGTAAGTGGCAAAAGTGACCCAGTTAACGTTCTAAAAGTGAAGTCCTTTTTTCATGAAGTTACACTTTTAAATGAAAAATTGATCCCCTCAGAGATAGGGTGCACAGACAAATGGGCAATCAGCCCAAGCCTTCTTGCAGTATCAATACTTGCTGTCATTGATGAAAACAAAGGGAGCAAGAGAGAGATTGCAACATCCAGAATTCTAGGGAGGGAAAGTGCACACAAACTATAATTTTTGCAGCCACACACATATTCACATGGTCATAGAAGCCTCACAGCAAACAAATGGGGATTGAGCATGAAGGTACTTGCCGGTGAACCTGTTCACCTGCTCTCAGTGCTACTACATCCTTTGGCAGTGCCAACACTGCCTATCACAAGAAAAAGATGGTTCATGCAAATTAAAACAACAATTTTTACTTTCTTCAAACTGGTAAGCAGAAGTTCAATGCAACTGCTACAGGCCAAATAGTGAAAAGGTTTAAATCAGGTTCAGTCCATTAAAGGAGAGCCAACAGGAGAGCATGCTCTGATGTTGGTGGTTTAATCATTTTACAAAAAAAAATAAAAATTAACCAAAAAGGTTGTATTGAACATACAAAACAGAGTGTAATGGTCACATGTGGATGTTTATAGCTTCTGCTATAAAAAAGTAATTATCCAGATATTTTGTATTATTTGTTATGAAAATTATTACTTAAAGTAAAATAGACAAATCGACCATACATATCACTATATAACAGATAGTGACCAAATGTGCATAAACATGTCTAAACAAAACCACATTCTTACTTGATGATGGATCCATGTCTAAATTGATCACACTGTGGCCCAGTAAGTAACAGTGATTCTTTATGAGTAACACAATGCTGTTGTTTCAGCCCTGGTGAGTGGTGACGCTCAACCTGAGGTGCTGTCTCAGCTCCCGTACCCAACCCTCCCTCTATTTCAGTAAATCCCCTCACTCATCCCCTGCTTGATCCCAACACTGGATTGGATGTGTTCTTGATTGCCTGTGGTTTTATATCCAGACCAAATCCTCTTTCAGGAGCCTTTAGAGAACAGCAGTTTATTGTCAGACATCGTGTGTATTCCTGCATCTTTGTTCAGTCTTGGTGATCAAATTTGATGAAGTGGTGATACAACTGAACAAACACCAGATGGATATTAAATGACAGGTCTCCTGTTCTGACCTGAAATACCTACCAAGTACTGACTAACTCAAAAGACAGCACAGCTAGCAATGTAACATCTGTGTCTAAAAAGGGATTTTGCTTTAATGTTGAAAAGCCCCAAAAATATTGCTCATAGCATTTACTTGAATTAAGTGGAAACAATGAAATCAACCTGACCTTTCACTTAATGTGAATGAGCAGGAAATACAGTCTGTTTTTCTTTTTTTGCACACAGGGTACTAGATCAACAGGGATGGATGTTTTATGGTCTATTACTCTCTGTCTACCAATGATTTTCAGAGATTAACACTGTCACAGACAGGCAGGGTCAACAGTCTTCGTGAGTCAGCATGTCTTTCAGAAAGTCAGAATGCAGTCAAAGGTAAATGACAAACAATAAGGGGACAACGACCTCTCTCGACCTGTGTCATCCTCACGTAATCCCTCAGAGAAAAAACTCTCATACACACGCATATCATTGTCCATAACTCAAAGACTCATTCCATTAAGGTCTTAAACATCAATTCACCTGCTTTCATGATGTGTTGTCTAAATACAAGATAAAACTTCTACACATCTTTAGTACAACTAAAATATCCCACATTCATTAAGGCAGAGCTTTCTTGGACTGACAGATCAAAGACAGCAAAGT
The DNA here is from genome assembly GCF_033807715.1 of Cololabis saira. NCBI lineage: Eukaryota > Metazoa > Chordata > Actinopteri > Beloniformes > Belonidae > Cololabis > Cololabis saira. The sequence continues at coordinate 19,111,503 of NC_084598.1, forward strand.
TATTTTGTTGAGTATTAAAAACAATCTTCCTGCTTTTTATGTGCCATTTCAACAGCTTCATCCCGACAAGGAGGTTATATTGTCTAAGACATCACACAAAGAACTAACATGACAGACATGAGAATTTCATCATGTTTTAAAATCACATCCATTAAAATGATGAAACACCAAAGAAAATAAGGTGATTATCTAAAAGGGGATTACGCCACAGTATGAATCTACTGATGAAGGTTACAGCTTAAACAGGTAAAGCAGAACATTTGTATGCCAGCAGAAGGTGAAAGAATAAACTGTATCATCACTATATTAAGGATTCTGATCTTTACACGCAAATTTACTTTAATCGCAGAATGTTCTCAGCATGCACAGTAATGCAATTATGGCCTCTTTTTGTCAGTTCTATTTAATTCTGTACTCGAACTCGAGGGGGGAAAAAATGCAGAGGGTATGACCAGCTTAAAATAAAAATCAATCTGGCCTGTGTCCTCTGACCCTGAAGTAACCATGTTGCTCATCGCTGGACATACAGTTGGTTAACTCAAATTATGAATAAAAATTTAAACAAGTCAATGCAGTGTTCCAGAAGAGTCTGCGAACCGGCGTGGAATAAACTGCTCTTTGTTTCCTCTGAGCCACACACAGGCCCATCAATGCTCTTTGTGCTATGCCTCTTTCACTGACAGACACACATCAATAAGAGTGGAATTAGGCCAGAGAGTTCGGTCTGTAAAAGTCTGTGTCTGAGCACATGCACAAATGTGTGTGCACTTGTAACAGACAGCCACAGAAAATGTGAGAGAAAAAAAACAAAGGAGTAATTATAAAAATGATATAGTGAGGATACGTGTACTTACATATGTGTGTCTGAGTGTGCTGCCTTTTACTGATAGAAACTGGACCATATCTCATTCAGCAGCTGCCAAATGACAGCATGGCCAGGAAACAGGGACAATCGTTATTGTATTTATGTGTGTGTGTGTGTGTGTGTGTGTGTGTGTGTGTGTGTGTGTGTGTGTGTGTGTGTGTGTGTGTGTGTGTGTGTGGCTGGGAGGCAGATAATAGCGCAGTTGTGTCAGCTGGGACAGTGAAGGAGATGACTTCAGCACACTGCACAAAGTGTGATAAAAGACAACTCTTTCGATCAGATGCTGAAAGTGACTAAGTGAGAGAAGAGAGATAGAGGGTTAGAGAGGACGAGAAAGAGGCCACACTTGATCAAAGGCATCCGACAGTCCACAGCGTTATTTCGCCTGGCCGTATCAGGTTCAATCCAGGCACAGAGTGTGTCTGAATGAGGGGGTGTCCAGCGGGTACAGAGAACTACCTGCTGGATACAATACACTATTGTGCAAGATGAAACCCAAAGGGAGGCCCTGATGTCAAAGTTGTGCTCAGCTGCTCAGCTTTCCAGGAACAGAAAAAAATAACCATGATGCTCAATAATTTACTCTTACACATTTAAATGCTGTTCAGTAATACTGACAAGTAGGGACATGGAAAAATGGGAGTAAAATTGATATCATTAGATAGGGCTGGGCGATTTTGGACAAAAATAAAATCCCGATTTTTTTCTCTGAAAACCCGATTTTCGATTTCGATTTTTTACTACAAAAGACAATGGAATAAATTGTTTAAAATATTTTATCTTTATTTTTAAAGAAAAATAGCAAACAAATTTCCCTATTGGGAATGAAGTGCAATTGAAAGATACTGTTAATCCTCCTTGAGTTTAGTAAAGTGACAACATTTACAATTTTCTTGACCAAACCAAGATGACTAGACGAGCTCTGTCTGTAATGCAGCCAGCTGCAAAAAAGGAAAATCGATTTTCCGATTTTCCTTTTTTAACATCGATTTTGATTAATAAATCCGATTTAGATTTAAAATCGATTAATCGCACAGCCCTATCATTAGATCTAGAATTTTATCAGAACAGAGGACTATTTTAAATAAAAAAGGCTTGCTTTTAACTGAGGAAACACTGGATGGTTTTGCTCTGGTTGATTCTAAGACACTTGGTAGAGTTTTTCCCCAAGTAAACACAACTACCTGCCTTTTATAGCCTATTCCCACATCACTTTTTAAAACACTTTATGGATCTCTTGAAGATGAGCTTTTAAATATTGTAAATGTTTCTCTTCAGGCAGGCGTCTTTCCTGTTGCTTTTACAACAGCAGTGGTTAGGCCCCTACTGAAGAAGAGCAATTTGTTCCCAGATGTTCTTAATAACTACAGACCAGCATCCAATTGACCATTTTTAAGCAATATTTTAGAAAAACTTGTTTCTATTCAAATGAATGATTTTTTTAACAAACAACCATATTTTTGAGAAATATCAATCTGGTTCTAGGATTAACCACAGTACAGAGACAGCTTTAATTAAGATATGTAAGGATCTCAACTGTAATTTGGACTCTAAAAATCTAGTGCTATTGGATCTAAGCGCAGCCTTCGATACTGTAGATCCCCCCCAGTCTTTTAAAAAGACTTAAGAACCTGGTAGGTGTCTCTGGGACTACCCTCAAATGGTTCGAATCCTGCCTCACAGATCGGAAAATTATGGTAAATATGGATACATGCTCCTCAAGGATCTGTGAAATAAACTGTGGTGTGCCCTAAGGATCAATTTTAGGCCCCATGCTTTTTAACCTATATATGCTACCATCAGTGATATCATCAGGAGACATATATATACATGTCTCCTGATGTACATGTATATTGCCATGTTTCCTGATGACACAAGGCCAATTAATGCCCTTTTTAACTGTATCCAAGGTATCAAATCCTGGTGCAGAAAATTTACTTCAGCTCAACCAGGACAAAACTGGTCAAAATTGGTCGTGAGGCCCAGAGAGGGAAACATTTGTTGAAATTACAATCGTTATCACTAAATCCAATAAAACAAGTCAGAAATCTAAGTGTCATTTTTGATTCTGAGCTGAGGTTTATTCCTCACATAAAACAGGTTGTTAAAAAAAGATTTCATCACCTTAAAAATATAGCCAGAGCCCATCCGTGTCTCTATCTGGCCAACACGGAGATGCTAATGCATGCTTTTATTTCTTTCTTTTTTTTTGCATGCTTTTATTTCTAGTCATATCGATTATTGCAACGCCATGCTTTTGGGTCTTCCCAGAAAAAGCATATACACCTTCAGTTGCTCCAGAATTCTGCAGCACGTGTGCTGACGAAGACCAGAAAGCCCATATTACTCCAGTTTTAAGATCACTGCCCGTGTGTCTCAGGTTCTTCTAGTGGTTTTTATTGGTCTGGGCCAGCTTATCTTGCAGAACTACTTTTACCATAGCAACCCTCGCGGACCCCGAGGTCCTCTGGTACTGGCCTTTGTTTTATTAATTCCAAAAGTTAATACAAAAACCCATGGTGGGCGGCCTTCCGCTTCTATGCCCCCATGACTGGTGCGGCGGGGCTGGTCCGGCTTGCTTCCAGTGGGAGGATGATGTTGGACCTCTTCGACCCGTCTGGGGCGGAGACGACCCCTGTTAACGGGTGGGATGGCTGGATTGGTGTTCCCTATCCCGATGCAGATGGCTCCGTAAGGTCGTGTTTCCGCTGAGGTCCCTCTGTGCTCATCCGTTTTTTGTTTTTAACTCCACATTTTAATTATTATGATGTGTCTGATGTGTGTATACGGGTGAGTGGGGTTTGTGTGAGGGGTGGGGGGGTACGGGCCCTGTTTTAACTTTTTAAATTGTACAATAAAGTTTGATTGATTGATTGATTGATTGATTGATTGATTGATTGAAATAATGACTCTCTCTCCGGGCAGGCTGGCCCCCTGCCGGGTGGGGGTCGTTGGCCTGAAGGGTGAGGGCCTCCTGGCCGCGTGTCCGGCCCGGACCGGGTGGCCGGGGATTGCCTGGGTCGCGGTCCGCCGCCGCGGGATCCCTGGCTGCTTCTTTCCGCGCCGTGGGGGCCCCGCCCGCGGGCCCTGCCCGCGGGCCCCCTCGGCCGCCGCCGGGTGGGGGGGGGGCCTCGCAGGCGGTGGGTTGCCTCCCTCCTACTTCTCCCCTCTGTGGGGTCACACACACACACACACACACACACACACACACACACACACACACACACACACACACACACACACACACACACACACACACACACACACACACACACACACACACACACACACACACACACACACACACACACACACACACACACACACACACACACACACACAGGCTTGTTCACCTGCATGCTGGCTCTCTAGTTTTTGGGTTTAGGTAGCGGTAGCTTAGCTCAGACTGCGATCAGATCTCAAGATTTAGGTCGATTGCTGTTCGTGTTTTGGTTGGCTCCGTGCCGGTTTCGTGCTTTGTTTGTGGTTTTTTGTTGCAGATTTCCAGTGCTTGACGTGTGTCTCCGTGTGTTCCTGCTTCCTGGATTGGCAGTGGATGTCGTCACCCCCCCCCCCCAAAAAAAAAAAAAAAAAAAAAAAACACTGGGTTTGTATGTGTATATTTATGTATGTGTACGCATATGTGTGCGTATATATATGTATATATTACATATAGTAATAATGCACATATATACACTTTTGGTTTCTACCGTCATGGTATCAATCAATAATATGTGTGCAGACAAGGTAAAAAAAAAAAAAAAAAAAAAAAAAAAAAAAAAAAGAAATAATGACTGTGGGCAACCTGGATGTGTGGTACCAGGTCATCAGCTATGTATCCTTTGGGCCCTGTGGGTTGTGTGATGGAGTCTACCCCGTTAGGGCTTCCCACATGTTCCCTCAAGTCTCAGAAGAGTTTGGAAGCTGCATGAACACTTCATACTCGTGTGTAGTTTGGGACCTGTAGCAGGCAACATGTAAAGTTACTTCCAATTGAATTACTTAAACTCACTCACACCTCACAACTAATCTGATTTAGTAATCAGATTTTTCTGTAGTCCATACATGTCTCGTTCATGTCTTGTGCCAGTAGTAAGAAAAGCCAACATCCAGGATGAAAACAATAAAGATATACAGAAATACATCCAGAGGATGGACACAGTTATGAACTGCCGTGTGAAGAGAAGGAGGAACAACCATCATTGCAGGAGAATGATGGTAGTAGATTAAGTCCAGTGCACAGCATCTGCTACTCACAGATTAAAGGAGAAGCTGAAACTGAGAATTCATAATTCTGACTGGTGTAAAAGACAGCAATGAGCCACTAAAAATGGCAGATCAGGGCCAGTGCATAAAAGCAGTACAGGTTGGAGTCTAGAACAGTAAAGACCTCTGGTAGAGGCTCTGCAAAGATGCCCTCAAGTCTTTTTTATGGATCATACCATTATTTGGATTTTTAACAAAGAGCTGTACACACTGGTGTTGCTTATGATTTGGGCCTCATGCTAATTTGGCGTGCTTAGTAAATCATCAATATGATGAGCAAGTCTCAAACATGGCCAAGAAAAAATGTAAAAACTCAGCATGTACTGACAAAGGGAATAACAGACACAGCAAATTCTATATCAGGTTTAAAACAAATGTGTCGTCTCAGACTACCGAACCCAGCACTGTCTGAAAACAGGAGAATTGTCGCACTGATCTGCAAAAATTGTACATTGCTGTAAATATCACCTCAGTATCTGACGCAGAAGCTGCACAGAGGTGTTGCATAGTGACCAAGCCTAGACAGCAAGTCACTGATATAAAAAACAAAAACAAAAAACCTGAGGACAATTAATCATTAGGCTGTATGTTGAACAAACTCTTGGAAAAAGCTTTGTGTTTACTGTTGAGGTCTTGTTTATGGAACACCTCTGGATCTGTGCTCAACACCACAGCAAGTGTCCTGATGAATAATTTACATGTGCACAGCATTGATACTGCTACATACTGACTACAACTGAACTCCCACACTGAGTGCAGACTGAATGTGTCCAAATAGTGAAAGTACTGAGAACTGTCTTCCATTGCTGCTTGCTTGTATGACAGGTTTTCTCATGAGGGACTTCCCAAAGGACACTGAGCAGCAGTATGTGAAATATTTCAAGCTCTTAAAAGTGGCCCGCACTTACTAGTCTAACGGGTGTTTTAACGGTGGTCATATAGCTCATATTCCACCAGCTCTGGCCAGGCATCACCAACTGTCAGCAGGCTGGAAACCACCTACACATCAGCTGAAATCACAGACCAGGGATTGTGCTGAGGGCACACAGCCAGCAAAAATAGGAAAGGTAACGCATGTCAGGGTTAATGCAGACTTTGCACATCAGAGAAGAGAAACCTGCCAGGTTATCAGCCTATGGAGGCATTTGTTTCCAGCAGGTGAGAACAACTTTACCCCATCTGATATAAATCATCTGCAGTGTCGCCTGTTTAAATAACTCTTCAGTCAGATCTCGGGTAACCACACACTCCGCGAGCCTGCTGGAGGGGTTAATGGGGATCAGAACATCCAAGCTCTGCTCTTTAAGCTTTGCATTCCCAGTCTGATTCTGGGCTCAGCATGTAGGCTATGGTTCAACAAAACCAACTCAACATTCTGAGAGAAGATTTAAGCTGCAAGATAATGTTTTTCCTCAACTGCATATATATTATAATCACCCTTCTGATGTTCACCATGTACTGTAAAAACAACATCATCATCAAACTAAAACAGAGATATGATTTAACTTATGGTATTTTCTGAATAGAAAGCATTTCTGACACATAATATTGATCAAAATAAAAATCTACCGTCCATGCACAAATATGCTCAAACTAATGGAATGCTTCAGCAGCAGCTGCTCCACCATAAGTCCTTTAAATCTAATTCACATTGACAAAATCGTATTAACTGTACATAAACTTTGATGCACTAAATGGTGACTTTGATTCTTTTTCCCATCGGCTGCATGCAAAGTGCATCAGGAAGAAAAATCTTAATGAAAAGAAGAGGGGATCACAGCAAGCAAAAACTTTTGTTTTAAAGTTAATATGTTCACAAATTTGTTTGGGATTCTTTTTTGTTTACCTGCAAGTCCATTTCTCTGGTGTTTTTTGTTTGATATTTTTTGCCTCCCCAAATGAGAAGTTGTAAATTCCCATCCCAGTGTGGAGGATTAGTAGCATTATTAGCAACAAAGCAGGTCTTTCGTTGCAAAATCAAACTCATGAACACTGGTGAAACATTAGCCAACTAAACGACAGTTCTTAACATTAACCTCCATAAACTTAAACAAAAAATAAAATACAGTACAAGGATGGATTTATATCTGATACCCAGAGTTTATGAAGCATAAACTCTGATAGCACTTAAATAATTTGATTTTCTATGCAGTTTTATCTATTTAGCGTCTATTACAACACAAATTGTGTCCAGGCGCTTTCCAGAGAACCAGAACATGGGTCAAGAGCCTTAGCTCCGTTTAAAGGTTCAGACTTATGTTGTGCTGTGCTCCTTCTGCCTCCTTTCTGTTGGTAGGGATCAGAGAGAGGCAGGCAGCTCGTTGCCACTAGAAACCACAGCCTTTATAAAGGAATCTCACCTTCACTCTGGAAGTGTGGGAGTCAGTACTGCTGAAGAAAAACAAAGCCAGTCTGTCCTCAGTTATATAATTAGCAGCAAAGATGATACAAACTTTGTTTCATCTTTGGTCATGGGTGGACACATGAGAATGGAGGTAAATGTTGGATCAAGAATGTTAAGATTATCTTCACATCATGAAGCTCCAAAACAACAACAAAAAACAGGTTACCGGTACCTAAATCTTTTTGAATTCCCTGTTATTGATCTGCTAAAATGAAGGAACAAAGAAACAAAACTGCAAAATACAATTTAACAAAACCAACATTAGAATATGGAAGATTGGCAAATCACTTGGGGGGTCAAAGTGACATGAGCATTAGTGCTTCATCACGATTTGTACTGAATAAAGTGATGATTATGGTGGTGATCATCTTTACACGCCAGGATATACAGATAAACCGCAAGTATTATTTTATCAATGTCTCGGCCAATCACAATAAGATTTGTAAGAATTTTTGAGAAAAAGAACGTGTTTCAATATATATATTTACATAATCATAAACCAAATTGGCTGTTAGACAAAATAAAAAGAAACAAATGACACTGATGTAATAGTTAGCAGTGCCTTAGTTCTGACAGCAAGTTTGGTTTCACCGTGTCATAGGAGCTAACTTGAACTTGGTTTGGACACTAAAATAACTAAACAATTTGCAAATCCTGTTTTAAAAAAAAATCTAATTTGCAACTATATGTGTATATCCTTTTTTGAGTTGAACCAGAATCTGCCAAATGCATATTTTTGGTTTTATAATCCACTAATTTGAAACCATGATGTTTTAAAACAGAATTTTGTTTGGCATCATTTTGTTGTTATAAACCTTGAAAAGCAGGTCATCTGGATGGCAATATATGCTGCTCCAAAACTTTTACAGCCAACAATGAACAAATATAGCATATATATCCCCCTTTTTCTGCCAATAAAGCAACATGACTATTTAAAGTGTGAACAAGGCACATCTAAGGGTACTAGTTCACACTGGGACATTAGCAACAGATCCTTTGGTTTCTGTAGTGTGAGGGGTGGTGTCTTCAGGTCCATCAGATAAGTATCAGGGGAGATGAGCAAAGACCTAAGACTTTTAGTTGAAATATTTAAGCGCATCCTCAGGCGTGTTTAAACTGAGCTCCCAATTAATTAATGTGCTATTATGAACACCTGTTTTCAAACTATTATTACTGTGTAAAGAGCCAACTAACAACCAACCAGTCCATCAAGTTGTATCATACTACATCCCCCCCAACATTCTAAATCACTAATTTGCACATGGTAAAATAGATTAAATTAAATCCCTAATAATTAAAAAAAATACTACCAAACATGTATAAGGAGAAAATACCCCCTCAATTCTGTACTCCAAAACAATAATCAGTCTATAAAAGCCATCAAATATACTAATGAGAAGAGACATTGGTGAGATTTTGATGGTCCAAACATCACAACAACAAATTCTATATATTTGGTGTTCAAATCAATCTGTTTTTCATGTATGTCTAACATCAGTTGATGATGCACCCTGTCCTGTTTTGGATTAGCATATTATCACATTGGTTGCAATTTGCACCAAAGATCCTGTTGTCCTGGTTTGATGTTTTGCTTGTACTGCATTCAGTCAAACATCAATTAAACCATTTGCAGCATTTATGTCTTATTTTAGGTTGTACTCTTTTTAAAAGAAGGTTGCATCTTATCATATTCAAAGTGAACAATCAATGACTTCAGCCAGCCTAGAGGAAACATGATGTCATGTACCATGCAGCTTTGTAACCCTCTTAAACACACAGCCTTCTGTCTCATTTTCCTATCAAAATATGCAAGATTTTGACAACAAAAACACTATAAATAGTGTATAAAAAAACCAATACATAATAGCTTTACAACACAGTCTATTTCATGTCACCGTTGTGATCCGTTGTGTCTCACAGTGAAACTCTTGCAAAAATACAGGCTTCCTGTGCACGTAATAAACTAAGCAACCTTTCTGACAGCCAGATGAGAATACAATACATAGATATTCCTGCAATCTTATATCAATCACCACGTCTTCAACACATTCAATACTGACGTGTTACACAATGCTGGTTACATATTAGAGGATGGGCAACTTCATCTTTAGAAGCCACAGATAGCAATCTTGTGAACATCTTGTACACAAGCACAAAACCATACACACTTTACACTCATACATAGAGTCTCAATTCTGTAAGGCCTGTTTCAAACAGGAAAGGAAAGATGTGAGTGCAGCAGAAAGAGCAGGAGGAGGAGGAGGAAGAGGAGGAGGAGGAGGAAGAGGAGGAGGAGGGTAGCGTCATCATGGTGGTCTGACCATCCGATGTGAGTCGTGAATGGCTGTGTTAGCAGTGCCCTGAAGGGGCAGCCAAGCTCTCAGCCACTTAGCAGGGTAAGCTGAACGGATAGTGGGATACATTGTGACATGCCAGATCCTGCAAGCCCTCGACATGTTTGCCTGCACACATGGAACCAGTTCTCAGTATGTAGCCTATGAGTGGAGTAAGTGGATGAAAACAAACCTTCTGTCTCTAGTTACAATAATGCAGGGGTGCCTTCCTTGCACTGCTGAGGCGATGACAGCCTATCACATCTGAACCACATGTCTTCTACAAAAAAAGAGAAAAAGCTAGATCCATATTGTAATCCTCTAAATGCATCCTTGGCACATCTCTGCATCTGCCTGCTCAACTGTAGGCACAGTGATGTGTGAATGTGTGCAAAAGTGTGTGTGCACATCCAGACACTGATGATAACAGGTTACAATGCTTCTCTGTGAAGAATACTTCTCTTCAGATGCAGCAGGGCGGCAGACATCCATCATTATCAAACCATATTTTCATTTTAACAAGAAACATTAACCTGTTGAGAGTGAAATAAAGTCAAACTTGTGCAACTGGCAGGGGCTTGGGTAAACTTGAAAGGCGCAGACGTGAATATTGACAGCATATTGACAACTTCACAACCTTTTACGAATTAACTGCAGGTGAATGAAGTTTTAAATGTGAGGGAAATTAATCATAACCCCGTCACGCATATAAAATGGCATGATAGATACTCTGCATTTAAATTATGCTGATAAAAAGCAGCTCACCGAAACGCTTGATGAACAGCGACATGAAAGGATGTGACATATAGTGTAGTGACCATTACGAAAGAGAGTATAAGTTCACAGTTGAGTAACACAAAAAGCACTTTACGCCATGCAGAAGTAAAATATTAGTAAACGTGTAGTCATGTATGTTAAAAAAAAAAAAAAAAAAAACATCACGCTAAATGAATGAGGCTTTGAAAACAGTAAATCGCTGACATGTTAGTTCGGGACCAGTGAAGTGTTTTAAGGCTGATTTATGGTTCCGCGTTACATCAACGCAGAGCCTACGCCGTACGGTGCGCGCCCTACGGCGTAGGCTCTGCGTCGATGTAACGCAGAACCATAATTCAGGCTTTAGTCAGCAGCAGCGTGTTACCGGACTCAGGTTGACAGTCCCGTTAGTGTGTCATTGTACAGAACTGCTAATACGGTGAGACATGTACACCAACTCCACACACACAACCTGTGCGCGATCAAACTGGCGATAAAAGAAAGAAAACTCGATGAAATAAAGGTATATTTGTCACTTACATGGGTAGGAGATAGTGTTGGCGCTGCCGCCGCCGCTGCAGGAGCAACTCCTCCGTCCACCCGCAACTCCGCTCTGACGTCACAGCGCACAAAACCAAAGGCCGCCGAAGATTTTTGCTGTAGGAGGATGTATCACTCGACCGCTAGAAAACCCACACTTTCACCTCGAAGAAACAATCTTTACACAGGGAAACATTTAGTTTAGACGGACTTAACAAAAATACATAAATAGTAAGCCCAATTTACATTTGAAATTAGATTCTGGTTACCGTGACAGCAAAAAAAAAAAGAATCAGTAAACATTTATGCTAGAATTTTTTTTTTTTAAATGATTAGATTTTTTAAAATTCCAATTAGCATATTTAAAGAGGTATGCGTTTCTATATACTGCATCTTTACAAATATTGGATTTGGTTTCAAATAACAATTTCATTTTTAAATATTTTAGTTTTAAATTATGCTTTTACAGATTTAAATTTCCTCTAAATACCTTACTGGAATTTTGCACAGGTAAATATTATTCGTTTTTCGGGTTTAGTATTTCTTTTTAATATTTATTTTTTACATTGCTCATTTTTTATATTGCTCTTTTTTTAATTATTTAGCTATTTATTTTTATTTTTATTTTCTCTTTTTAGAATATACTTTTTTATATACATTTTCATACTTCGTGCGTTTTTTGTAAAATTGTTGAGAGTGTGTATGTTTGCTGCTGCACAAGAAAATTTCTCCTCTGGGGGATTAATAAAGTTTTATTCTATTCTATTCTATTCTATTCTATTCTACAGAGAACATGGAACATGGGCATTTTGAATAAGTGCTCTCCTTGCATTACATAGCACAGTCTTTAGGCCTATAAGGCCTATGACTGCAACACAACTGTATCAGTAACTTGAATTAAACATTTGTCAGAAGATATAGTATTCATGTACTCTTTGCTGATGCTGTTTATGTAAGGGCGAATTTTGTTGACCTCACGTACATTTCTTATCACAGAAACTGAAGGTTCAGTCACCCTATAGCAGAGTGCAGCATCAGTCATGAGGAATTGGCACACAACACAAGCAAAAAATTACATAATTTCACATGTGCATCGATTTTATTCTCTCTCTTTCTCTCTCATCCTCTCCCTCGATATCTCTCTCTTTTCACTTGTTAGTGGGGGTTTAAGGAAACAGCTGACCCTGGCTAACCTGGGTTGATCTGCATAATTATACTGAGCTTAGTCCAATTTTATTTGGAGGGATCTCGACATATGCAAATAACCATTATCAAGCTTTATTTTTGTATTCTTTTTGTTTTGTTTGTTCAGTGGTTTTATGTGGTCTTGCTTCTGACCTCAGTTAACTCTCAGTAGAAGAGAGTATAAGAGTCGATGTATTGGTAAGATCTTAAATGATTTCATAAAGTGTAGCCATTGGTAATCTAAAGAATATATCTTTCTCATATATATTTATCTAAAAGTCAAAGGTTGAAATCATAGTGTTCAATATAGAAAATGCATTTTATTTAAATTTTTAAATCGAGATAGAAACCATGTTTTTATGTAGACCTATGGAGATGATGCCCTTGCTTTATATACCTAAGAACTCACAACATCAGTCTACAGCTTCATGAATATCTTTAACATTAAAACTTTGACTGGCAATATTTTCCAAGAGGAGGATGACTGCTCTTTAATAGCTGGATTCCAGTTGAAAGTATCCAACAGACACTCCCAGACAAAGACCTTTCACCATGAAGTTGAACTTGCCATTTTCAGCTGCTCATTATCCACTACGCACCGAACTAACAGTGATGATCACTTGAAGAAGAATCCTGGATGAACTGATAACCTTAATTCCTAATTCCTTCATGGACTGATGGCTGACGTGGTGTCAGTCAAACACATGGAAAGATTCAAGTTTACTATAATCTAGTCTATAATGTCTGACCCATTTATGCGGTTTAGGGTTGTCTTGGGCCCTGTCCTAGCCACAGAGGGACATATCCATCCTATCCAGGTAAGATCAGAGTCCCAAAGTGTAGCGGCAAAAAAAATGGAACCTATTTACCACCTTCCTTTTTTTTTCTTATTTTCCTGTGGCCGCTACCAAAAAAGACAAAGTGCTTGACCCTCAGGAGCACACGCAAAAACAAAAGGTCAGGAGAGTGAATAGCATTAAACAATGACTTTTTATTGTAAACAAAAAAGAATTGAATTATAAATCAACAATGTAAAGACTGTGCTGCCCCTGGCTGCAGTCAATGACAGTTTTTGCCATTGATTGTGCCATCCCCCCAGTCCATTTGACACCTCGGTAGGTCCTGACCTCACCAGGAGGAGCTCACACAAAAAATCCAGGTTAATTAACAAACACATAATCAAACAAAGAATGTAAATAAATTAAGGAAAACTTAAATGCGGCTCCAACACAGAGTATAGCAATGTCAAGTTATTTGACAGCACTGTCAAGCACTGGCAGCTATTTTTCTGTTTGAATGATTGCAGGTATAAGCAGTATATTTAATGTCTGGGGATGTTGTTTTGTCTGTTTTATTCAGGTACAAAATCAAATCCTTTAAGAAGTACTTACAAGATCATACGTAACAGAATGCTTCTTCCATCAAATTATTAAATTAAAGTAACTTTAATAAAGAATGGCTGAAGAGTGAATGCATTGAGATATATATATGTTCTTTCATCAGACAAGTATTACTGATGTGTCCATGATGATGATGATTTCTTCTCCATGGTCAAAAGTTATCTTTGTTCACAGTTATTCAAACTTTGTATTCAAGTTGGAATCCTGACAAATTAAATATCATTCTATCATATGGCAGAGCCAAAGTAAAATCACATCAAACTTCTTTAAGCATGATTTTTAATCAGTCTCTCCTAGTTGATAGCATGACACGAAGCGTAGCAAATCTGGGTAATAAGTGTGAGGTCTCTCTGTCATAGACTTGGTAGCTATGGTAACAGTATGTAAGTGTTGAGATTCATTTTTGCAATGTGGACCTTTGTGGTGTCAGGCTCAGTAGAGTTTAGCCATTGTATCTGTGATCAAATATTTCTCGACCATATTTGCATTCTTCAAGTTTATCCAAGAGCTCAATTTAAAGATGTCTACTTTCTGTACACCATAAACATTATTATATTGTTTCATGTGAATATTCTACATTTGTAGTCAGCTAGAATGTCTGCCTTTGTGCTTGTTATTCATCTTTTGATGATCAACTATTTTGCTCCATATCTCCTTCAAAACACAAATGTCTGGAACTGTAACTTAGATCATGCAATTTCTCAGCAAAACGTATTTCATTGCAATACTACTAGAAAGTAAATACATATACATACAAGCCATTAAATAAAACCTAATGCAATCACTTTAAACCTTAAATTAACATTTTTTACATGTATTTTTTTCATTTAGTCTGATTCATTTTACAGAACAAATACACCACAAACACAAAATCATTAATTTGAAGACATCTGCTGTGGGAAAATAAAATCACCAAATTATTGATAGCATTGGAATATAGATAGAATAAAGTAAAAGTAATAACAGAACACAGTACATCACGGGAAGTCTCCCAGCAGACTGGGACTAGGAGCACAACTAAAGGGATGGCTCAGGATTGCTTGGTAACGGTAAACCTTGTCTAAAAGAACATTTAAAAGCTTAATCTTAAAGGTAGAGAAGATTTCCGAGTCCCAAATACAAAGTGGGAGCTGATTCTGCATGACAGGAATCTGATAACTACAGGCTCTCCCATATGTTTGCAAAGTTTAGGATCCTTACGTCTCCTCTAGGATCCTTGCAGAATGAGAAAACATGGAACAATGAGATCTGTGAAATACAATATAACTTGATTATTATGTATGTATTGTATTGAATATTGCGCTGTTGTATTATATTGCATATTATTAATACTTTTTAACAGGGAGCTAATTAAGAAAAACTCAGATTGAAGAGATACAGTCTCCTCCACTTATATTTATAGCCTGAACTCTTGTTGCAGCATCTCCAAGTTTCATCAACACGCATGACTTTATAATCCGATGTATCCCTCATGATGCTCCTCTCTCATTATTCTGGTAGGAATATGGCAGTCATCATGCTACTTGTGTTTCCATTTCCCCCCAGCAGGTGGCACCAGTAAGACAGACACATGAGTGGGAGCCGCTTCGTGGTCGACAATGACTGTCACTGTGAGGCTGAACTCCTAACCAGGTGATGTTAAAGTCCATCAATACAGTTTTATTTGAAGAGAAGCTAGATGGTGTTAAAAAAGACAAAATAATTAATATTATTAGTCAACAATTTTCTAATGTCAAATTAAGTATTTCATTTTGTGATAAAAAAAAAAACCATGGAATGAAAAAATAATTCTGTGTGGTGGGGGTAAGTGTGTGTGCAGGTAAGTGTATATGCACGATCTCAAATTACTGTGTATAAATACTCAATTATTTTTTGGATGCTGCGTTGTTAAAAATAACTTCAAGTCCCCCTCCACTTATGCACCAAGGACTATATCTACATTAATCACCTTATCAACATGTCTGATCACAGCTGTTTCTCTAGGGTCTGCCCTCCTTCTCTAACTGGGTGTTGAAACAGAGACAACTCTCACAGCACGGTTAGAGGCCAGGAGGTCTCATGTGGGCCATCAAAGAGTGTAACCGACCCTGCAAATCACTGCCATGCAGCCAATTACTTTAACTCCTAGATTAAATGTTCAATGATATCAATTAAAAACTGAAATTGAACGTGTGAGTGATATAAATCTGTGATCTGTGAATGAGGACAAGTAGATTCTCGACAGCTAGCTCCACCGTGACACAGAGAGGCAAAATATTTAGCTGCCACTTGGAGGATTTTCATGATTTTGACAGAGTTCCTACCAAAACAGGAAGTCTGGCAAAGTTGGATGTTGTAACAAACATCCCATAGAATGAAAGGAGGAAAAAAAACAAAAAAAGCAGATTTAAAAAAAATCAGCATCCACAAAGCTAAAGTTACCGAAAGTGTCATGGATGGCAGTAATGGTGTCCTGTTGTTCACTCAGTCTGATGTGCCCTGTGCTCCCATTAGCCAAACAGCTCAAGCAACGCTTACAAACAGTTGAACACACACAGGCATGCATAAATGTAGCACATGCACCTACTGCAGGCAGGCTGTTTTTGCTGTTCCCACAGTAGCACCGGGGATAATGGGGGAGATTAGTGTGAGCGGCTGAAGCCTGGCGACCCCTTCTCTGAGAGAGTGACAGGCGAGGATGCTGGCGCTCAGTGGCCCTCGTCAATTATAGCATCCGCTTCCACGGGCTGGGTCTAATGAAGACGGGGAATATAGGAGTGGAATCGGGCAGGGAAGAATTGATCCCAAGCCTGGTGAGGGCACAGCTGGGGGGCAGACATGAAAAAGTGAGGGGATTGAGGGACCACATCTTCTTCTGTCATATATATATATATATATATATATATATATATATATATATATATATATATATATATATATATATATATATATATATATATATATATATATATATATATATAAATATATATATACATATATATATAAGGCTTACAGGGAGATATGGCCCTCCCTGTAGGCGTTTGACCTCTCAACATCATTAGTCACTCCTTTTCACATGTCATAAATCGTTCACAGTCTTTTACTCCGAACATCAATGAATGATGCGCATCAACAGTGCTGGTGTGTCTTGTTAAATTGTATTGTTTGACTCCCACAGTTTTTAACAGCCATGAAAGAGCAGCAATTCCTCATCCGGATGAGTATTTACAGTGTTTTCTGTCAGTCTATTAAGATCTATTCTATGACTAAGAGTTTGGAGTTTGTTGTTTCATAGTTGGGAATTGAAAGGGACCTTTATAATAAATGTGATGTTAGTTTATAGTTTCCCATTAGCTAAACAAAGATATATTATTACAATACAATGACAATTTGCACTGCTTTAATCAGGAATCGTGTATCTCAACAACTGCTCTGAAATATACAGATTCATCTTTGGTGATCCCCTGACTCAAAAAATAAAAAAATGTTTGTGGGGAGGAGGGGGGTCCATTCTATATTCTGTGCATGCCCACTGCTGCTCAGCCTTTGATAAGGTCAGGACCCCTCTGCCTCCTCCTCACTGTTTCTGCATCTCCACAGTGATCAGCATGCTAATACAGCTAATTGCATTTGTTGTTTAAGGAGTTGCATTCAGATGATATTGATATTCAGATCAGCTGGCAGCAATTGCTGTCATGAGTTTTCCCTGAGCTTTGGTAAGTTTTCTTGCTTTTGGTAAAGTTGTACTTTATTTTAACTGTTTGGTTTTGATTTGTGTTCTCTTGCTTCCCTTTTCCTCTTTATCTTAACAAAATAAACACAAATTCCTTCACTTCCTTCTTGTCTGCCTGTTCCCACATGACCACGATCTGAGAGTAAGGCACAGTCCTGCTGTGTGTCTTTACGCAGATTGCCAAGACCTTTATCCACTTCTCTTGAGCAGGGTAAGAAATAGCACCTTTTTTGCTGATGGTTATTTTCTAGTACACGACAAATACATTTTCATTAGTGGCAATGTATTTCCTGCATACAGACAAAGAGCTTCCCCCCTTTCAAATACCAAATGACAAATCTCTCCACCGCTCCAGTGACGAGTGTGCTGAACCCTGCAGTGCATGCTGGGTGAGGTTTGAAAGGATAATTAGTTTGCTTGTCATTGGTGTCTCTGTCTGCCTGGCTATTGATGTTGATAATTTAATTATAATAACAAACCTTTATTCATCCCACAAGGGGAAATTAGTGCTTTTAACCCATCACTAGTTTGACAAGGTGCAGTGGGGTGCCTTTTTTCCAGTGCCCGGGGAGCAGTTAGGGTCAGGTGGGGTCAGTTAGGGACCAGTTAGGGTCGGGTGACCAAAGCCATTCACCTCGGTTGTAATCTGGGGACTTGAACCTGGGTCCCCCAAGCTGGGGTAGATGGGGCTCCATTATTGTTGGCTCTACCTTTAAAAGGCACAGATCAATCTGACAGTTGAAGGTATGGCGTCATATTTCTGTCAAAAGTCTAAAGCACATTAAAGCACCTGAAAACCGGATGTGAACATGGAAGCCAGGGATGCACATATGATACATGAGTGTAGGGTAGACAATTATCAGAATGAGGGAACATTATTTTATCACTAGCAAATAGAACAGTATATTGCAATACATCTCTTCCCCAAATCTAAATATCTGGCTCTGATACCCCTTTTACACCAAGCTGGTTCCAGGGCTGGTGCTAGTGCTGGTGCTAGAGCCGGTTCGCGGTTGGTTCTAAGTAAGAACCGTTTGCTTTTACACAAGCTGGTGCTGGCCAGCAGCTGGCCAGAGAGCCACGACATCACGTTACTGTATACGTCACCACCACTCCCCCTCGTTTTCATCCCCACCCTGATCAGGAAGCTGAGAGCCAAAAGCTGTTTTAATTTCAGCTGTAGCGCTGTTAATATGGCACTTTATTAAGTTTTAATATTTTTTCAGGTAAAGTAACCTTTAAGATCCCCAACCTGGGCTCAGTTTATCCAAATAACGCCTGTTAAGAAATTTGATCTGAAAATTTCGGAATTTCTGGCTGACTGCCGGCTGATTTATGGTTCCGCGTTAAATTGACGCAGAGCCTACGGCGTAGGGTACGGCGTACGGCGCCCGTCGCCGCGTAACCTACACCGTAGGCTCTGCGTCGATCGTCACACCATATGACGAAGCCGACAGTTAAAAGCTGTTTTAATTCCTGCTGTAGCGCTGTTTTAATATTTTTTTCAGGCGTAAAAGTAACCTTTAAGATCCCCAACCTGGGCTCAGTCTCCTCTCCTCAGGAGCTCCTCTCCTTATACGTAACCTACGTGGTACAGTAGGTTACGTAACATACGCCGTAGGCTCTGCGTTGGTGTAACGCGGAACCAGAACCGCGGGCTGGGAATTTTTATTAAATAAATGGATCGAGCGTTGAAGACGGCGGTTAAGTTAGCAGACTCTTTTATTATGACATCCATTTATTTAATAAAAATTCCCGGCCCGCGGGGACGGGCTGGGAGCGGGCTCGGACGCGAGGCTGCGCTCCATCGGCGGGCACGGAGCCCGCCGACGTTACTGTTGATGGATTGTACCGTAGACAACTGCTGCTTCTGTTTTACATCCATTATTAAATAAATTGATATAATAATAAAAGAGTCTGCTAACTTAACCGCCGTCTTCAACGACGTTGTTTAAAAACGGCGCTCTTCCGTGTTTATTCTGCTTTGGTTGTTCAGTAACACCGTCCCCAGCCCCGCCCCAGCCCTTGACGTAAGCACGTAGCCCCCAACGTAACTGGTTCTTTGAGCTGGCCCAGCAGCTCAAAGGGGCTGGTGTAGCACCAGTTTTGAGAGCCAGGAGCCGGTGCTTAGGCTGTGTAAAACCAAAGAACTGGTGCTAAGTCTGGCTCTAGCCCAGAACCAGCCCTGGAACCAGCTTGGTGTAAAAGTATGAGAGGATTCGTGCTGTCCAAAGCCTCATTTAAGGCAGATACACCTGGCAACACAATCCTGTTCTCAGGCAGTTTGGAAGTTGAGCTTAAGACAAGAATAGAGCCATCAGGAGACAAGGAGGAAAAGCCAAATGCCAACCCTTCATCACCCAAATTAAGATGATTTAGCATAGTCAGGGATTGGGAAATACGATTGGAGCTAGGTTAGAGTTTCATTTTCCTCCAGAGACTGCAACAGCCACCCTGCAACCAACAGCTCAACTCCTCATGGATGTTTTTCATCAGGGGTCAGATCCTATAAGTACAATCAAAGAGCCGGAGGACACTGAGAGACCCAGTTACTGGCTGTAGATGAAAAAGAGACTCAGCATGGACCCCAAAGCAGCAGGAGCAGAGTGTGTAGACGGAGATCAGAGCAGAAGGGACACTTGGAATGGCAGATGTTGGTGATGACCCCCTGAAGGTTGTCTTGGCTAAACATTACAACAGCACTGAAAGAGGGAACCAATACTCAAATACCTCCTTTAGCCTACACAATGCTCCCCTTTTTCTCCTATGGCTTTACCTTCCAAATTTTACCCCCATTTTTTCCACGGACCTTCATCACTTCAGCTATCCATCTAATCTGAAGTGGTGCTGAAATACAAGGGAGTGTAACAAGCAGACCTTTTCCTGAATCTTAAAGCCGTTAGGCTCTTTACCACAGATTCATACGTTGGTTCTGAAGAGATGACCTGTTAGAAAAATATTCAAGTAAACAAACATCTTTCAGCAGCACAGGTATATGTGCTATTATCAGGGTGTGATGTTGGTAGTTTCTATGGAGAACTGAAGAAAGGCATGGAAAGCTTCTCACAGCTTTAATTAAAAAAATGTTTAATATTAAGCTTTTAAAGATGATGCATGTTCAACAAAGACACATTTTTGCCATTTGAAATGTTTTCTCCCATACCCTCTTATCTTATTACAGTTCACAATATTATTTTCTACATTCTGCTTCCCCCTTTACTTCAGCAAAAACTGCTCTGGTATGCCATTATTATGATAATAAGGTTGCTGATGATCAGCCGAAACATTAAAACCAGGATGTTAATATTGTGTGGACACCTGCTTTTGCTACAAAACCCGTCTCAACCTTCAAGGACATGGAGAACAGTTGACTTGTAGGGGTCTGGCAACAGGACATTAAAAACTAGAAAATTTCTGGAAATTTTGATATGGGCATGCCCTACCGCCCATTCGTCCCCTCTCGCTGCTTTGGTTTGGGGCTGTAGTGGTTGTGTTCGGGGTGGTTCTATGTCAGTTTGAGGTGTTTTTACGCTTGTATTTCATTCATTCCTGTGCTCCCAATAGTTATTAATGGGGCGCGCTTTTTGGCATCTAGCGTTGCCATGGTAACGCTTTTGACTGAGAATAGTAATGCCCATCGAGGCAAGATGGAGACGCATGTAACGATGTATGCCATGCATGAGTGCACGTTCTGGTTCAGGCTACGTTAACGGATAGGTTTTTTTTTTCACCATGGTACAAAACCCCATCCGAATGAATGGGGCCATTTGGCCTGGATTTTGACATAAAATTTCCTTAAATCCCAGCTTCATGAGATTTTAGTATGTTGAAGTCCACAGCGTGCCGAGTCAGGGGAAATTTGTACGATGTCTCTACGATAATCTGTTGCCTAGCAACAAGCATCCAAAGTCAAATGGAAATAAAAAAGAAAAATGAAAGGTCAATATCGCAAAAATTTTAATAATTGGCATAATGAGCTTGTAGGGTCCGTTAGTGCCAATCGGGCCGAGTGTTTGAAAGTTTGAACGATGTCTCTACGATAAAGTTCGACCGAGCAATAAGCGTCTGAATTTTCGCCTTTTTTTTTGCTTTTTGGCGTCTAGCGTTGCCACGGTAACACTTTTGACTGAGAAAAGTAATGCTCATCGAGGCACGATGGAGACGCATCCAACGATGTATGCCATGCATGGGTGCACGTTCCGGTTCGGGCAGCATTAACAGATTGTTTATTCACATGGTCCCCCATACAAATGCATTGGTTTTTGTTGCCATAGTAACAAGCCCCATAGGATAGAATGGGACAATTTGGCTTCAATATCTCAAAAGCTGTAAACGACAGCGTAATGAGACCTCAGTATGTTGTAGTCCACATCAAGCTGAGTATTTTAACGTTGAATCAAAGTCTCTACGATATCGCGTTGCCGCGCAACAAGCGTCCAAAATTCCGTTAGCGTCAAAATGAGCAACATGGAATATCTCAAAAACCGTAATAGCTAGCTTGACGAGACTAAAATATGTTGCAGTACAAAGCGTCCCGGGTTGGTCAATGTTGTAATGATGTCTGTACGATAAACCGTTGCCTAGCAACAAGCGTCCAAAATAAAAGAGATTTTTTTTTTAAATTGAAAGTTAAATATCGCAAAAACCGTAATAACTAGAATGATGTAGTTGTATGGTCCTTTAAAGACTATCGGGCCGAGTGTTTCAAAGTTTGAACGATGTCTCTACGATAAAGTTCGGCCGAGCAATAAGCGCGGGAATTTTCGCCTTTTTTTTTGCTTTTTGGCAACTAGCGTTGCCACGGTAACCCCTATTACTGAGAAAAGTAATACCCATCGAATCACGATTGAGACGCATCCAATGATGTATGCCATGCATGGGTGCACGTTGCGGTTCGGGCCGTATTAACGGACGAAAAAAAGTGCGGAATAATAAGAATAACTAGACAAAATTCCCGGGAAATTTTGAAGTGCCACGGACTACTGCCGGATGATCGCGGGATGCACCCATGAAGGTCAAGGACTCGATACTTAGTCATTTGACACCACCCATGACTCTCTATGTCAAACCATTCAAAAGATATTGGACTATAATGTATCGGCCAATCAGAAGAAGGGGCGGGGCTAATTTGCACCAATGAGGGTCAAGGACTCGAGACTTAGTAATATGACATCACCCATGACTCTGTATGTCAAACCATTCAAAAGATATTTGACTATAACGTATCAGCCAATCAGAAGAAGGGGCGGGGCTAATTTGCACCAATGAGGGTCAAGGACTCGATACAGATTCCAATGACACCACCCATGACTCTCTATGTCAAACTATTCAAAAGTTATTACAGAAAATATGTAATAGGCTAATAGAACCGCTAACGGAACCTCTATCAGTATCGCTAACTGAACCGCTAACGGGATCGCTAAAGGGATCGCTAACGGGACCGCTAACGGGACTGCTAACCGAGCCGCTAACGGAATCGCTAACCGAGCCGCTAACAACCGCTAACGGAACCGCTAACGGGACCGCTAATGGGACCGCTAATGGGATCGCTAACGGAACCGCTAACGGGACCGCTAACAGGATCGCTAACGGGATCGCTAACCGAGCCGCTAACGGAATCGCTAACCGAGCCGCTAACAACCGCTAACGGAACCGCTAACGAGACCGCTAACGGGACCGCTAATGGGATCGCTAACGGGATCGCTAACGGGACCGCTAACGGGATCGCTAACGGGATCGCTAATGGGACCGCTAACCGAGCCGCTAATGGGGTCGCTAACGGGACCGCTAACAACCGCTAACGGAACCGCTAACGGGACCGCTAACAGAACCGCTAACAGAACCGCTAACAGGACCGCTAACGGGATCGCTAACAACCGCTAGCGGAACCGCTAACGGGACCGCTAATGGGATTGCTAACGGGACCGCTAACGGGGTCGCTAACTGGACCGCTAACGGGATCGCTAACGGGACCGCTAACGGGATCGCTAACTGAACCGCTAACGGGACCGCTAACCGAACCGCTAACGGGATCGCTAACTGAGCCGCTAACGGGATCGCTAACGGGATCGCTAACAACCGCTAACGGGACCGCTAACGGGATTGCTAACGGGACCGCTAACGGGGTCGCTAACTGGACCGCTAACGGGATCGCTAACTGGACCGCTAACGGGACCGCTAACGGGATCGCTAACAGGACCGCTAACAGAACCGCTAACGGGACCGCTAACACCAATAACACTACCATCCCATAATAAACACCTACCATCCCATAATAACACTAACATCCCATAATAACACTAACATCCTATAAAAACACCTGCCATCCCATAATAACACTAACATCCTATAAAAACACCTGACATCCCATAATAACACTAACATCCTTTAAAAACACCTGACATCCCATAATAACACTAACATCCTATAAAAACACCTGACATCCCATAATAACACTAACATCCTATAAAAACACCTGACATCCCATAATAACACTAATATCCTATAAAAACACCTGCCATCCCATAATAACACCTATCGTGTGTGTGTGTGTGTGTGTGTGTGTGTGTGTGTGTGTGTGTGTGTGTGTTCATCTAAGGTTAAAAGGTCAGGGTTCAGATTTCTCCATTTTCCAGGTTATAGACTAATCCGGCGACCGGTTTGTGGGCGCGGCCATCTTGCGGCGCCGCCATTGCTGCGGTGGCAACCGCAGCGCTCTTAATGCAACCCGACGCTCTACACAGCATCATGAATAGCTGGATTGATGATGTTAGACAGTGGCCTCCCATAACTAATGAAGGTATCTCAAATTAATGCTGATGTTAATTTATAAATAATGATTTGTTTGAGCGATAAGCGAGAAAGAATAGAGGAATAGGGAGATAAGGGAGTGTATGATTAAACACTGTGCTGATGTTAGATGCGCGACATTTAATCATTATGGAAAGGCTACGTGATTTAAAAAAAACACCCGTTTATGTTTTGTTTTATTTTAGGTATCCAAGAATATTTCATTGATCGCCTGGCTTCCGATGACCAAAAAAACCGGAATTACAGGTCTCTGATTGAAGGGCAGAACTATCTCAGCTCCGGATGGGTCGGGCAAATTCTGCACCGCCATTTAGATGACAATCGTGTCATTTTGAGGGGATCAGTGAGACACTCGCAGTCCATCCACTCTCACCATGATGTGGACGTAACAGTGAGAAGGGAGGATGGCCAAGTTGTGGAAGTTAGTTGTGACTGCATGGCGAGCAGAGGGCGCTGCTGCAGCCACACCGCAGCTCTCCTCTACAAGGTGAGGGAGGCTGTGAGGCAGGGTCTGACTGGGATGTCCTGCACGGACCAGCTGTGTGCATGGAATAAGTCAACGTGGAAAAATGTGGTACCAGACACAGTAGAAAACATGCAGGGTCCTTCTGAAGCACCCACTAAAAGTTTAAAAGTAGCATCAGAAAGATTCATGAATGATGCACAAGTCATACATCATCTTACCTCACCTGAGATGGCTGGCTTGGCCAGAATCCCTGGAACTATTTTAAATCACCTGTTAACTGCCACGCCACAGATGAGTGAAGAGACTAATGAACTTCCCAAAGATCATAAACATTGTGCTGAGCAAAAATGCGAACTCTGCAATTTAGTGTTTGAAAAATATGTCAAATGTGATAAAGATATGAGGGATCACATCAAAGAAAAAACAAAGGGCCAGAATTGTCATTTCTGGCAAGACCAAAGAAAAATTAGAATAACAAGTAGCGAAGCATCAAAAGTGCCAAAGAAAAGAGACCCAGTCAATTGGATTGAAAGAAAACTAAATGGCAAGTTCATTGGAAATGAAGCAACTAAATATGGTCAAACATGTGAGCCTTTGGCCAGAAAATGCTTGGAGGATAACACAGGGCAAACAGTGGAGACTACAGGTCTCATTGTGGATGAGGAAGAGAACTGGCTCGGTGCCAGCCTCGACGGACTCATAGACTCAGAGACAATACTGGAGATTAAGTGTCCTACACAGAAAAAATTGGAGGCACACAATGGCAGCCTGGTACAAATGATCCAATCAAATAAATATGATGTAAGACACATCAATGGATCATATGTTCTGAGAGAGGCTGGACTGGGTTACTACTGTCAAGTACAAGTTGCAATGCATTGTGCAAAGAAAACAAAATGCAAATTCTTGGTATGGAGCCCCACTGAACACATCATTGTGGATGTTCCTTACAACAGGGAGTGGACAAAGGAAAAAATCTCCCACCTGAGGAAGGTTTACTTTGAACATGTCCTACCAGCAATAGCTACAAGAATAACACACGGGGTAATGACAGTTTGTGGACTCAAGTAGTTTTATTCTGACTTTATAGAGGACAACAGTGAATACAGAGCTGTAATTACAATGTTAATTGAATTGGAGGAAAAAAAGAAAACAATCTGTAAGAAAACGAACTAAGAAAAATACACTGTGAGAACAAGGACAAAATGATTGTAAGCAAAATGACAAATATTACTTTTGAAACAAGAACAAATGAAGTATGACAACTGTCACTTAACGTATCTATGGAACACAGTTGTTGGTTCAATCTTAGTTCACTTATTCCTACATTTTTTATATTTTTTTGGAAAACGTTGACAAAGGTGTTCAGAAATGTTGATGCTTCATTTAACTTTTTACAAAATACAGCTGATAATAAACATTTAAAAAAATTACAGTGTGCTCATCTTTTCTCCCGATGAACTGTGGAGAATACTGTACATCAGTCTTAGTTTTCCTCAATATCCTCTGCAATGTCCCACAAATATCCGTCTCCCTCTTGCTCATCAATATCTCTACCTTCATCTATTTCCAAGTCCTTGTCTTCCTGAGTTTCCCCCCGAATCAACTCAGGTTGCAGGTTACACAGGCCTGCACAAATACTAACAATGTCATCAACATTTTTTACTCTACCAGGGATTACATTACTCAAAATTTTGAAACATTTTAACCTTCTAATTGCACGTTCAACATGGATTCTGACATTGGCCAGGCGGCGCGTTTCTGTAACTTGATGCTCTGGGAGTTCTTTACAGCCACGTGTAAATGCCGGAAGAGCTAAAGTTACTCCTGGAGGCAGTGCATCCGTGATTGTAAATCCACGATCTGCCAAAATCTGATCACCGGGAATCAAATGGTCAACAAAACCACAGTTCTTTGTGATAAAAGTATCACTGGCTCTGCCACCGAACAGTTTTGACACAAACATCACATAACCATTGGGGGCTATGCAATATAGAATTTTGTAGGTGTTATGATGTTTGTAGTTGCTGTAGGTTTGTGATCGTTTCCTGAGGTTCTTCGGCCTTTGTACAAATATTTCTGCGCAGTCTATGATGCATGTCGCTTTGGGATAGTTTTCAATAAAACACTGAGGTCTTATTCTTTTCAGAGTATCTCTAGGCAGCCAAGCAATTACTTTTTCTCTCATAAACTTTGCAAGTACTGGTCTCCACATTGTGAAGATCTCAAAGGCTGTGCTCCTGCTTATCCCAAACCGTTTACCCAAGTCTGTAAACATCAAACCAAGACGAAGCCTCATTAAAACTAATAATAGTTGTTCATGGACTGGCAACTTCATAATTTTTGGCTGTGGGAGAAAAGCAATGATGGTGTACAAAAGTTGCCAAAAACTGTCAATACCTAGGCCAGTGAAAAACTTTGAGCTTCTGTCATCCAGATCATAAGCTGACACTGAAGGTGCAGGATCAGTTTGTGTAGCACTGTCTTTTGTTGTCTTGAAGGAACAATAGTTATGATCTGCAGTATCTGGACACTGAATGCCAACATCACATTTCTGCAGAGGTTGAGGGTTTACCAAATTGGTGACATTAATTTCAGCTTCAGAATCCATTCCTTCGTGTTCGTCATGTGATGTGTTGTCTGTTACGGGCTCATCACGTCTTCTCTTTGGGGGGGGTCTTCCAGATGACAGCGTTGCTTTCTGAGGAAGTACATGGAAACAGAAAAAATCTTTGAAAAACAGTAAAATACAAAAACCAACATATTGGAGAGCAAATCAATTTGAATCTCTTCTTAAATTTTATATTGTGGAGGCAATTAATAGAACTGTTAGTTATTCAGACGAAAATGTACACAAAAAACTTACATCATATCCCATATGCAATGAAGGGTATGGGTGTTCCTTCGTTGGTCTGCCATCAGGGAAGTGTATTCCACACACCTTGAGAGTGGGAGAGAATGATGAGGAGTGGCCACATATAGTTATTATGTAAAATATTGGTCACGACATTACTGCAGTGACCAAAATATCAAAAAACATAATTAAAATACTCTTTTTAAATAAATAATTTCAGCATCAGTTATCATCATTTTCATATCAATCATTTTAAATGTAATTCATTTAATTATTGATCAGATAGGAACAAAAAAAACAACACTAAACCCAACTATTATAAAAATGTCAGACCAGATATCAGATAATCAGCTGATAATCACTGGACTTACAGTCGACAGCATGTTGACACATGTAACTTTAATTTACTTTTACTTGTGCTTTACTTTACTACTTAGTAAGTATTAGTAAAGTAAAAAAAATAAAAATACAAAAGGTGTAATAGTGAAATGTCAATGTGACTCAATGAGATTGTCATTTTATTTAAAGTACACAGGGCTTAGCCACAAATTACTCAAACCTAAAGTATTTTTATGCAACAATTGTGATTATTGTGATTACATGTGATTCCTGATTGTGATTCCTGACATGAACGCAGTCACGTTATGGCGACTTACTTAGAGAACGATTACTCTTAACTTTTAATCATGTTTTACACTATTACATCAGTATTTTGTGAAACACGTAGTTCTTACACTTTGTCATTCTCACTTTCATTCACTTTTCAGGCATCAGTATGTTCCATGCACTGTGACAAACCTGGACTGAAAGTCGTGAACACAGGCTCGGAAACTGATTTCTGAGTTGCACAGGATTAGCGTTGTTAGCATTAGCATTACATGGCTAGCGAGTAACGGTTAAAGTTAGCTGTGACAATGACAATTTGTAAATACTTACAGTACTGTTTTTATTGGGGACAAAGTCCTTCCTGTGGATGTTTTTTATCCACATCTGGCGAACACCTTGGTCCTCAGCACGCCCAGGAAATCTGTGCAATCCGTAGGGTCTGGCACAAGCACAGTCTTCGTTCCGTAATGGACTGTGTGTTTTGCATACATCCTTTTTCCAAATTTGCAGTTTACCACTACTGTTTGAACAGCCAAGAACGGCACAAGTCCTCCCCGAATTCCGAGACATTTTGAACTTCGAGCACTCCACTTTTGGGGAACGTTTTATCCTAAAGCGCTGAATTACAAATAGAGCCTTGCAGGGAGCCGCCACCGCAGTAATGGCCGCCGCTCGACTTCCGGCTCGACTTCCGGGTTTCGCCGGATTAGTCTATACTATGAATTCTGTACTGAGTGAGTCATGTGACCAGTTCTGGGTCAGTCTAATCAGTCAACAGCTGAGCTCTGGTTGCTAGGGGCAACAAGAACCTGATACAGAGGGAGCGGGAATGACTCAGCTGGATTTTTGGTTGTGACAAACCTGAAATCACTCCACTTTGCGCTCAAACCGTAGCTCTTAGCAGAAAAACGAAAACATTTTGAGAAACAGAGAACCTACCAGATTATCTAAATGTTATTTTCATACAGATATTCCTTAAAATGTGTTAGTAACGGCAATTCGAAAACAAAAATGAGATTTTTTTTAAGAAAACTTCATTTAACATGGGAGTCAATGAAGAGAGAGACAGGAACTGGCGTGTCTGTTGGCTCCCCCGTTAAAATTTTGTGCACACCACGCCTGTCAAAGTCACATTTTATAAATCACAACACCTATGTCTATATTCTGACCAAAAATTATCTGTCTACCTTTTACGGTTTGGCCGTGACCTCGAGTTACAAATAAGAAATCATGTTTTTTTTTCAGTGTAACTACACTCTAGCAAACTGACTCCCGTGCTCTAGATTTGAAAAAAAGTGATTTCCAGTCCTCGCTTGAGGGCTCATATCTTGAAAAGTGTACATTTTAGGAAAAAACTGTTTCGGGTTTGGAGAGAGAAGAGAAGTTTTCCTCCGTTTTGAAGTTTGAATGACGTTTCTACGTGCAAGTATGAGAAAGATACGTGACTCAGAAAAAAGGTGAATTTTGTCTTTTTTCTCGACATTTTCCCATCCGCTTTGAATGGCGCCATAGGAATACATAGGGAAAATGAGCTCCCCATTAGTTTGGAAATTTGGAAATGTTTTTGCACTTCGTGCAAAAACTATTCGTGCCATCGTTCTGAAAATCCACAGGACTGTAGTTAAATTCAGGGCCTACAACTTTCTAAATCGGTTCAGAATTTTTCGAGTAACGGTGTGCGAGTGGTGAGGCCCCAAAGTTCACGCAATGCGTTCCGGATGGGGCAAAAAGCGCACGTTTGTGCACGTTGCGCAAAAACGTGCACGCCAATCGCTAATAAAAGTCATACCCATCGATTCCCGATTAAGGCGCACGTTTCTACGTTTTTACTTTTCGCGTTTTCTCAAAGCTGTAGGAGGAGTAGCCGGACAAAGTTTTTACGGAAGAATATATAATAACTAGACCAAAATTCCCGGGAAATTTTGAAGTGCCACGGACTACTGCCGGATGATCGCGGGGCTTATTTGCACCCATGAAGGTCAAGGACTCGATACTTAGTCATTTGACACCACCCATGACTCTCTATGTCAAACCATTCAAAAGTTATTACAGAAAATATGTAATAGGCTAATAGAACCGCTAACAAGACCGCTAACGGGACCGCTAACGGGATAGCTAACAGAACCGCTAACGGAACCTCTAACGGGATCGCTAACTGAACCGCTAACGGGATCGCTAAAGGGATCGCTAACGGGACCGCTAACGGGACCGCTAACCGAGCCGCTAACGGAATCGCTAACCGAGCCGCTAACAACCGCTAACGGAACCGCTAACGGGACCGCTAACGGGACCGCTAATGGGATCGCTAACGGGACCGCTAACGGGACCGCTAACGGGACCGCTAACGGGATTGCTAACGGGATCGCTAACGGAGCCGCTAATGGGGTCGCTAACGGAATCGCTAACCGAGCCGCTAACAACCGCTAACGGGACCGCTAACGGGACCGCTAACGGGATCGCTAACCGAGCCGCTAACAACCGCTAACGGGACCGCTAACGGGACCGCTAACGGGACCGCTAATGGGATCGCTAACGGAACCGCTAACGGGACCGCTAACGGGACCGCTAACGGGACCGCTAACGGGATCGCTAACGGAGCCGCTAATGGGGTCGCTAACGGGACCGCTAACAACCGCTAACGGAACCGCTAACAGGACCGCTAACAGAACCGCTAACTGAACCGCTAACGGGATCGCTAACGGGATCGCTAACGGGACCGCTAACCGAGCCGCTAACGGAATCGCTAACCGAGCCGCTAACAACCGCTAACGGAACCGCTAACGGGACCGCTAACGGGACCGCTAACGGGATCGCTAACGGAACCGCTAACGGGACCGCTAACGGGATCGCTAACGGGATCGCTAACGGGACCGCTAACCGAGCCGCTAACGGGATTGCTAACGGGATCGCTAACAACCGCTAACGGGACCGCTAACGGGATTGCTAACGGGGTCGCTAACTGGACCGCTAACGGGATCGCTAACTGGACCGCTAACGGGATCGCTAACAGGACCGCTAACAGAACCGCTAACGGGACCGCTAACACCAATAACACTACCATCCCATAATAAACACCTACCATCCCATAATAACACTAACATCCTATAAAAACACCTGCCATCCCATAATAACGCTAAAAACCTTAAAAAAACACCTGCCATCCCATAATAACACTAACATCCTATAAAAACACCTGCCATCCCATAATAACACTAACATCCTATAAAAATAAAATGGGGATCATGTAAGGTCAGGGTTCAGATTCCTCCATTATCCAAGGTAAAGTATTATGAAGTCTGCATTGATGTGTCATGTGACCAGTTCTGGGTCACATGACCCGGAAGTATGGTAGTGTATATTGTATTGGAATGACTCAGCTAGTTTTTTGGATTTGACAAGCCTCAAATAACTTCACCTTGTAATCAAACTGTAGCTCCTATCAGAAAAACAAAGACATCGTGAGAGAGACAGAACCCGGAAGATTCTGACAATCTTAATTTTATTCAGATATTCCTTAAAATGTGTTAGTAACGGCAATTCGAAAACAAAAATGAGATTTTTTTTAAGAAAACTTCATTTAACATGGGAGTCAATGAAGAGACAGACAGGAATTGGCGTGTCTGTTGGCTCCACCGTTAAAATTTTGTGCACACCACGCCTGTGAAAGTCACATTTTATAAATCACAACACCTATGTCTATATTCTGACCAAAAATGATCTGTCTACCTTTTACGGTTTGGCCGTGACCTCGAGTTACAAATAAGAAATCATGTTTTTTTTTCAGTGTAACTACACTCTAGCAAACTGACTCCCGTGCTCTAGATTTGAAAAAAAGTGATTTCCAGACCTCGCTTGAGGGCTCATATCTTGAAAAGTGTACATTTTAGGAAAAAACAGTCCGGGGTTTGGAGAGAGAAGAGAACTTTTCCTCCGTTTTGAAGTTTGAATGACGTTTCTACGTGCAAGTATGAGAAAGATACGTGACTCGGAAAAAAGGTGAATTTTGTCTTTTTTTTCTCAACATTTTCCCATCCGCTTATAATGGCGCCATTGAAATGCATGGGAAAATCTTCCCCATTAGTTTGGAAATTTGGAAATGTTTTTGCACTTCGTGCAAAAACTATTCGTGCCATCGTTCTGAAAATCCACAGGACTGTAGTTAAATTCAGGGCCTACAACTTTCTAAATCGGTTCAGAATTTTTCGAGTAACGGTGTGCGAGTGGTGAGGCCCCAAACTTCACGCAATGCGTTCCGGATGGGGCAAAAAGCGCACGTTTGTGCACGTTGCGCAAAAACGTGCACGCCAATCGCTAATAAAAGTCATACCCATCGATTCCCGATTAAGGCGCACGTTTCTACGTTTTTACTTTTCGCGTTTTCTCAAAGCTGTAGGAGGAGTAGCCGGACAAAGTTTTTACGGAAGAATATATAAATAACTAGACAAAATTCCCGGGAAATTTTGAAGTGCCACGGACTACTGCCGGATGATCGCGGGGCTTATTTGCACCCATGAAGGTCAAGGACTCGATACAGATTCCAATGACACCACCCATGACTCTCTATGTCAAACCATTCAAAAGTTATTACAGAAAATATAGAACCGCTAACTGAACCGCTAACGGGATCGCTAACGGGATCGCTAACGGGACCGCTAACGGGACCGCTAACCGAGCCGCTAACGGGATCGCTAACCGAGCCGCTAACAACCGCTAACGGAACCGCTAACGGGACCGCTAACGGGACCGCTAACGGAACCGCTAACGGGACCGCTAACGGGATCGCTAACGGGATCGCTAACGGGATCGCTAACGGGATCGCTAACGGGACCGCTAACCGAGCCGCTAATGGGATCGCTAACGGGACCGCTAACAACCGCTAACAGAACCGCTAACGGGACCGCTAACAGAACCGCTAACAGAACCGCTAACGGGATCGCTAACAACCGCTAGCGGAACCGCTAACGGGACCGCTAATGGGATTGCTAACGGGACCGCTAACGGGGTCGCTAACTGGACCGCTAACGGGATCGCTAACTGGACTGCTAACGGTACCGCTAACGGGATCGCTAACGGAATCGCTAACTGAACTGCTAACGGGACCGCTAACCGAGCCGCTAACGGGATTGCTAACCGAGCCGCTAATGGGATCGCTAACGGGACCGCTAACAACCGCTAACGGAACCGCTAACAGGACCGCTAACAGAACCGCTAACAGAACCGCTAACGGGACCGCTAACGGGATCGCTAACAACCGCTAGCGGAACCGCTAACGGGACCGCTAACGGGGTCGCTAACTGGACCGCTAACGGGATCGCTAACTGGACCGCTAACGGGACCGCTAACGGGATCGCTAACGGAATCGCTAACTGAACCGCTAACGGGACCGCTAACGGGATCGCTAACAACCGCTAGCGGAACCGCTAACGGGACCGCTAACGGGGTCGCTAACTGGACCGCTAACGGGATCGCTAACTGGACCGCTAACGGGACCGCTAACGGGATCGCTAACGGGACCGCTAACGGGATCGCTAACGGAATCGCTAACTGAACCGCTAACGGGACCGCTAACCGAGCCGCTAACGGGATCGCTAACCAAGCCGCTAACAGGATCGCTAACTGGACTGCTAACGGTACCGCTAACGGGATCGCTAACGGAATCGCTAACTGAACTGCTAACGGGACCGCTAACCGAGCCGCTAACGGGATTGCTAACCGAGCCGCTAATGGGATCGCTAACGGGACCGCTAACAACCGCTAACGGAACCGCTAACAGGACCGCTAACAGAACCGCTAACAGAACCGCTAACGGGACCGCTAACGGGATCGCTAACAACCGCTAGCGGAACCGCTAACGGGACCGCTAACGGGGTCGCTAACTGGACCGCTAACGGGATCGCTAACTGGACCGCTAACGGGACCGCTAACGGGATCGCTAACGGAATCGCTAACTGAACCGCTAACGGGACCGCTAACGGGATCGCTAACAACCGCTAGCGGAACCGCTAACGGGACCGCTAACGGGGTCGCTAACTGGACCGCTAACGGGATCGCTAACTGGACCGCTAACGGGACCGCTAACGGGATCGCTAACGGGACCGCTAACGGGATCGCTAACGGAATCGCTAACTGAACCGCTAACGGGACCGCTAACCGAGCCGCTAACGGGATCGCTAACCAAGCCGCTAACAGGATCGCTAACGGGATCGCTAACAACCGCTAACGGGACCGCTAACGGGATTGCTAACGGGACCGCTAACGGGGTCGCTAACTGGACCGCTAACGGGATCGCTAACTGGACCGCTAACGGGACCGCTAACGGGATCGCTAACAGGACCGCTAACAGAACCGCTAACGGGACCGCTAACACCAATAACACTACCATCCCATAATAAACACCTACCATCCCATAATAACACTAACATCCCATAATAACACTAACATCCTATAAAAACACCTGCCATCCCATAATAACACTAACATCCTATAAAAACACCTGCCATCCCATAATAACACTAACATCCTATAAAAACACCTGACATCCCATAATAACACTAACATCCTATAAAAACACCTGTCATCCCATAATAACACTAACATCCTATAAAAACACCTGACATCCCATAATAACACTAACATCCTATAAAAACACCTGACATCCCATAATAACACCTATCGTGTGTGTGTGTGTGTGTGTGTGTGTGTGTGTGTGTGTGTGTGTGTGTGTGTGTGTGTGTTCATCTAAGGTTAAAAGGTCAGGGTTCAGATTTCTCCATTTTCCAGGTTATACTATGAATTCTGTACTGAGTGAGTCATGTGACCAGTTCTGGGTCAGTCTAATCAGTCAACAGCTGAGCTCTGGTTGCTAGGGGCAACAAGAACCTGATACAGAGGGAGCGGGAATGACTCAGCTGGATTTTTGGTTGTGACAAACCTGAAATCACTCCACTTTGCGCTCAAACCGTAGCTCTTAGCAGAAAAACGAAAACATTTTGAGAAACAGAGAACCTACCAGATTATCTAAATGTTATTTTCATACAGATATTCCTTAAAATGTGTTAGTAACGGCAATTCGAAAACAAAAATGAGATTTTTTTTAAGAAAACTTCATTTAACATGGGAGTCAATGAAGAGAGAGACAGGAACTGGCGTGTCTGTTGGCTCCCCCGTTAAAATTTTGTGCACACCACGCCTGTCAAAGTCACATTTTATAAATCACAACACCTATGTCTATATTCTGACCAAAAATTATCTGTCTACCTTTTACGGTTTGGCCGTGACCTCGAGTTACAAATAAGAAATCATGTTTTTTTTTCAGTGTAACTACACTCTAGCAAACTGACTCCCGTGCTCTAGATTTGAAAAAAAGTGATTTCCAGTCCTCGCTTGAGGGCTCATATCTTGAAAAGTGTACATTTTAGGAAAAAACTGTTTCGGGTTTGGAGAGAGAAGAGAAGTTTTCCTCCGTTTTGAAGTTTGAATGACGTTTCTACGTGCAAGTATGAGAAAGATACGTGACTCAGAAAAAAGGTGAATTTTGTCTTTTTTCTCGACATTTTCCCATCCGCTTTGAATGGCGCCATAGGAATACATAGGGAAAATGAGCTCCCCATTAGTTTGGAAATTTGGAAATGTTTTTGCACTTCGTGCAAAAACTATTCGTGCCATCATTCTGAAAATCCACAGGACTGTAGTTAAATTCAGGGCCTACAACTTTCTAAATCGGTTCATAATTTTTCGAGTAACGGTGTGCGAGTGGTGAGGCCCCAAAGTTCACGCAATGCGTTCCGGATGGGGCAAAAAGCGCACGTTTGTGCACGTTGCGCAAAAACGTGCACGCCAATCGCTAATAAAAGTCATACCCATCGATTCCCGATTAAGGCGCACGTTTCTGCGTTTTTACTTTTCGCGTTTTCTCAAAGCTGTAGGAGGAGTAGCCGGACAAAGTTTTTACGGAAGAATATATAATAAATAATAAATAAGCCTGAGCAATAGTATGAGTGCCTCGTGCTGCGCACGAGGCACTCCTCCTCCATTGAGCTTGCGCAGCTCAATGGAGGAGGCGTGCCACGTGGCGCAGCCGTGGCACTAATAATAAGCCTGAGCAATAGTATGAGTGCCTCGTGCTGCGCACGAGGCACTCCTCCTCCATTGAGCTTGCGCAGCTCAATGGAGGAGGCGTGCCACGTGGCGCAGCCGTGGCACTAATAAGCCTGAGCAATAGTATGAGTGCCTCGTGCTGCGCACGAGGCACTCCTCCTCCATTGAGCTTGCGCAGCTCAATGGAGGAGGCGTGCCACGTGGCGCAGCCGTGGCACTAATAACTAGAATGATGAAGTTGTATGGTCCTTTAAAGACTATCGGGCCGAGTGTTTCAAAGTTTGAACGATGTCTCTACGATAAAGTTCGGCCGAGCAATAAGCGCGGGAATTTTCACCTTTTTTTTTGCTTTTTAGCAACTAGCGTTGCCATGGTAACCCCTATTACTGAGAAAAGTAATGCCCATCGAATCACGATGGAGACGCATCCAACGATGTATGCCATGCATGGGTGCACGTTGCGGTTCGGGCCGTATTAATGGACGAAAAAAAGTGCGGAATAATAAGAATAACTAGAAAATTTCTGGAAATTTTGATATGGGCATGCCCTACCGCTCATTCGACCCCTCTCGCTGCTTTGGTTTGGGGCTGTAGTGTTTGTGTTCGGGGGGGTTCTATGTCAGTTTGAGGTGTTTTTACGCTTGTATTTCATTCATTCCTGTGCTCCCAATAGTTATTAATGGGGCGCACTTTTTGGCATCTAGCGTTGCCACGGTAACGCTTTTGACTGAGAATAGTAATGCCCATCGAGGCAAGATGGAGACGCATCTAACGATGTACGCCATGCATGGGTGCATGTTCCGGTTCAGGCTACGTTAACGGATAGGTTTTTTTTTTCACCATGGTACAAAATCCCATCCGAATGAATGGGGCCTTTTGGCCTGGATTTTGACATAAAATTTCCTTAAATCCCAGCTTCATGAAATTTGAGTATGTTGAAGTCCACAGCGTGCCGAGTCGGGAAACATTTGTACGATGTCTCTACGATAACCTGTTACCTAGCAACAAGCGTCCAAAGTCAAACGGAAATTAAAAAAAAAAAAGAAAGGTCAATATCGCAAAAACTTTAAAAATTGGCATAATGAGGTTCTAGGGTCCGTATGTGCCAATCAGGCCGAGTGTTTGAAAGTTTGAACGATGTCTCTACGATAAAGTCCGGCCGAGCAATAAGCGTCTGAATTTTCGCCTTTTTTTTTGCTTTTTGGCATCTAGCGTTGCCACGGTAACACTTTTGACTGAAAAAAGTAATGCACATTAAGGCACGATGGAGACGCATCCAACGATATATGCCATGCATGGGTGCACGTTCCGGTTCGGGCAGCATTAACAGATTGTTTATTCACATGGTCCCTCATACAAATGCATTGGTTTTTGTTGCCATGGTAACAAGCCCCATAGGATAGAATGGGACAATTTGGCTTCAATATCTCAAAAGCTGTAAACGACAGCTTAATGAGACCTCAGCATTTTGTAGTCCACATCAAGCTGAGTCTTTTAACGTTGGAACCAAGTCTCTACGAAACCGCGTTGCCGCGCAACAAGCATCCGAAGTTCCGTTAGCATCAAAATGAACAATGTGGAATATCTCAAAAACCATAATAGCAAGCATGACGAGACTAAAATATGTTGCAGTACAAAGCGTCCCGGGTTTGTCAATGTTGTAATGATGTCTGTACGATAAACCGTTGCCTAGCAACAAGCGTCCAAAATAAAAGTGATTTTTTTTTTAAATTGAAAGTTAAATATCGCAAAAACTGTAATAACTAGCATGATGAAGTTTTATGGTCCTTTAGTGACTATCGGGCTGAGTGTTTGAAAGTTTGAACGATGTCTC
Source organism: Cololabis saira (assembly GCF_033807715.1). Lineage (NCBI taxonomy): Eukaryota > Metazoa > Chordata > Actinopteri > Beloniformes > Belonidae > Cololabis > Cololabis saira. The sequence continues at coordinate 19,149,630 of NC_084598.1, forward strand.
TACGATAAAGTTCGGCCGAGCAATAAGCGTGGGAATTTTCGCCTTTTTTTTTGCTTTTTGGCAACTAGCGTTGCCACGGTAACCCCTATTACGGAGAAAAGTAATGCCCATCGAGGCAAGATGGAGACGCATCCAACGATGTATGGCATGCATGGGTGCACGTTGCGGTTCGGGCCGCATTAACGGACGAAAAAAAGTGCGGAATAAGAATAATAATAACTAGAAAATTTCTGGAAATTTTGATATGGGCATGCCCTACCGCCCATTCGTCCCCGTCAGTTTGAGGTGTTTTTACGCTTGTATTTCATTCATTCCTGTGCTCCCAATAGTTATTAATGGGGCGCGCTTTTTGGCATCTAGCGTTGCCACGGTAACGCTTTTGACTGAGAAAAGTAATGCCCATCGAGGCAAGATGGAGACGCATCTAACGATGTATGCCGTGCATGGGTGCACGTTCCGGTTCAGGCTACGTTAACGGATAGGTTTTTTTTTTCACCATGGTACAAAACCCCATCCGAATGAATGGGGCCATTTGGCCTGGATTTTGACATAAAATTTCCTTAAATCCCAGCTTCATGAAATTTGAGTATGATGAATTCCACAGCGTGCCGAGTCAGGGGACATTTGTACGATGTCTCTACGATAACCTGTTGCCTAGCAACAAGCGTCCAAATTCAAACAGAAATAAAAAAAAAAAATGAAAGGTCAATATCGCGAAAACTGTAGTAATTAGCATAATGAGGTTGTAGGGGCCGTTACTGCCAATCGGGCCGAGTGTTTGAAAGTTTCAACCATGTCTCTACGATAAAGTTCGGCCGAGCAATAAGCGTCCGAATTTTCGCCTTTTTTTTTGCTTTTTGGCATCTAGCGTTGCCACGGTAACACTTTTTACTGAGAAAAGTAATGCCCATCGAGGAACCATGGAGACGCATCCAACGATGTATGCCATGTATGGGTGCATGTTCCGGTTCAGGCTATGTTAACGGATAGGTTTATTTTTCACCATGGTAAAAAACTCCATCCGAATGAATGGGGCCATGTGGCCTGGATTTTGACATAAAATTTCCTTAAATCCCAGCTTCATGAAATTTGAGTATGTTGAAGTCCACAGCGTGCCGAGTCGGGAAACATTTGTACCATGTCACTACGATAACCTGTTGCCTAGCAACAAGCGTCCAAAGTCAAATGGAAAAAAAAAAAAAAAAGAAAGGTCAATATCACAAAAACTGTAATACTTGGCATAATGAGCTTGTACGTACCTTTAGGGACAATCAGGCCGAGTGTTTGAAAGTTTGAACGATGTCTCTACGACAAAGTTCGGCCGAGCAATAAGCGTGGGAATTTTCGCCTTTTTTTTTGCTTTTTGGCAACTAGCGTTGCCCCGGTAACCCCTATTACGGAGAAAAGTAATGCCCATCGAGGCATGATGGAGACGCATCCAACGATGTATGCCATGCATGGGTGCACATTCCGGTTCGGGCCGCATTAACGGACGAAAAAAAGTGCGGAATAAGAATAATAATAAAAAGAAAAGGGAAACCTTTTCTAGATACTAATATATCGCCTTCATTTTCATGTTTTTCCTCGTTTTTCCGGCCGTGTTTTAGTTTTTGGGGATTTTTTTTTTCCACATCAGAGCGGGGTCATGCTGTACACCCGCTGGTGCGCAGTGGGACTTTTGCGACTTTAGCTTGTTAGCAAAATGCTAGCAACATTGCCCTTTGGGCCATTCTGAACGATTGCAATATGGTCATGCCATTACTTGGCATGCCCATAACTAGAAAATTTCTGGAAATTTTGATATGGGCATGCCCTACTGCCCATTCGTCCCCTCTTGCTGCTTTGGTTTGGGGCTGTAGTGGTTGTGTTCGGGGTGGTTCTATGTCAGTTTGAGGTGTTTTTACGCTTGTATTTCATTCATTCCTGTGCTCCCAATAGTTATTAATGGGGCGCGCTTTTTGGCATCTAGCGTTGCCACGGTAACGCTTTTGACTGAGAAAAGTAATGCCCATCGAGGCAAGATGGAGACGCATCTAACGATGTATGCCGTGCATGGGTGCACGTTCCGGTTCAGGCTACGTTAATGGATAGGTTTTTTTTTTCACCATGGTACAAAACCCCATCCGAATGAATGGGGCCATTTGGCCTGGATTTTGACATAAAATTTCCTTAATTCCCAGCTTCATGAAATTTGAGTATGTTGAATTCCACAGCGTGCCGAGTCAGGGGACATTTGTACGATGTCTCTACGATAACCTGTTGCCTAGCAACAAGCGTCCAAATTCAAACAGAAATAAAAAAAAAAAATGAAAGGTCAATATCGCGAAAACTGTAGTAATTAGCATAATGAGGTTGTAGGGGCCGTTACTGCCAATCGGGCCGAGTGTTTGAAAGTTTCAACCATGTCTCTACGATAAAGTTCGGCCGAGCAATAAGCGTCCGAATTTTCGCCTTTTTTTTTGCTTTTTGGCATCTAGCGTTGCCACGGTAACACTTTTTACTGAGAAAAGTAATGCCCATCGAGGAACCATGGAGACGCATCCAACGATGTATGCCATGTATGGGTGCATGTTCCGGTTCAGGCTATGTTAACGGATAGGTTTATTTTTCACCATGGTAAAAAACTCCATCCGAATGAATGGGGCCATGTGGCCTGGATTTTGACATAAAATTTCCTTAAATCCCAGCTTCATGAAATTTGAGTATGTTGAAGTCCACAGCGTGCCGAGTCGGGAAACATTTGTACCATGTCTCTACGATAACCTGTTGCCTAGCAACAAGCGTCCAAAGTCAAATGGAAAAAAAAAAAAAAAAGAAAGGTCAATATCACAAAAACTGTAATACTTGGCATAATGAGCTTGTACGTACCTTTAGGGACAATCAGGCCGAGTGTTTGAAAGTTTGAACGATGTCTCTACGACAAAGTTCGGCCGAGCAATAAGCGTGGGAATTTTCGCCTTTTTTTTTGCTTTTTGGCAACTAGCGTTGCCCCGGTAACCCCTATTACGGAGAAAAGTAATGCCCATCGAGGCATGATGGAGACGCATCCAACGATGTATGCCATGCATGGGTGCACATTCCGGTTCGGGCCGCATTAACGGACGAAAAAAAGTGCGGAATAAGAATAATAATAAAAAGAAAAGGGAAACCTTTTCTAGATACTAATATATCGCCTTCATTTTCATGTTTTTCCTCGTTTTTCCGGCCGTGTTTTAGTTTTTGGGGATTTTTTTTTTCCACATCAGAGCGGGGTCATGCTGTACACCCGCTGGTGCGCAGTGGGACTTTTGCGACTTTAGCTTGTTAGCAAAATGCTAGCAACATTGCCCTTTGGGCCATTCTGGACGATTGCAATATGGTCATGCCATTACTTGGCATGCCCATAACTAGAAAATTTCTGGAAATTTTGATATGGGCATGCCCTACCGCCCATTCGCCCCCTCTCGCTGCTTTGGTTTGGGGCTGTAGTGGTTGTGTTCGGGGTGGTTCTATGTCAGCTTGAGGTGTTTTTACGCTTGTATTTCATTCATTCCTGTGCTCCCAATAGTTATTAATGGGGCGCGCTTTTTGGCATCTAGCATTGCCATGGTAACGCTTTTGACTGAGAATAGTAATGCCCATCGAGGCAAGATGGAGACGCATGTAACGATGTATGCCATGCATGAGTGCACGTTCTGGTTCAGGCTACGTTAACGGATAGGTTTTTTTTTTCACCATGGTACAAAACCCCATACGAATGAATGGGGCCATTTGGCCTGGATTTTGACATAAAATTTCCTTAAATACCAGCTTCATGAGATTTGAGTATGTTGAAGTCCACAGCGTGCCGAGTCAGGGGACATTTGTACGATGTCTCTACGATAATCTGTTGCCTAGCAACAAGCGTCCAAAGTCAAATGGAAATAAAAAAGAAAAATTAAAGGTCAATATCGCAAAAATTTTAATAATTGGCACAATGAGCTTGTAGGGTCCGTTAGTGCCAATCGGGCCGAGTGTTTGAAAGTTTGAACGATGTCTCTACGATAAAGTTCGACCGAGCAATAAGCGTCTGAATTTTCGCCTTTTTTTTTTTCTTTTTGGCGTCTAGCGTTGCCACGGTAACACTTTTGACTGAGAAAAGTAATGCTCATCGAGGCACGATGGAGACGCATCCAACGATGTATGCCATGCATGGGTGCACGTTCCGGTTCGGACAGCATTAACAGATTGTTTATTCACATGGTCCCCCATACAAATGCATTGGTTTTTTTTGCCATAGTAACAAGCCCCATAGGATAGAATGGGACAATTTGGCTTCAATATCTCAAAAGCTGTAAACGACAGCGTAATGAGACCTCAGTATGTTGTAGTCCACATCAAGCTGAGTATTTTAACGTTGAATCAAAGTCTCTACATTATCGCGTTGCCGCGCAACAAGCGTCCAAAATTCCGTTAGCGTCAAAATGAGCAACGTGGAATATCTCAAAAACTGTAATAGCTAGCTTGACGAGACTAAAATATGTTGCAGTACAAAGCGTCCCGGGTTTGTCAATGTTGTAATGATGTCTGTACGATAAACCGTTGCCTAGCAACAAACGTCCAAAATAAAAGAGATTTTTTTTTTAAATTGAAAGTTAAATATCGCAAAAACCGTAATAACTAGAATGATGTAGTTGTATGGTCCTTTAAAGACTATCGGGCCGAGTGTTTCAAAGTTTGAACGATGTCTCTACGATAAAGTTCGGCCGAGCAATAAGCGCGGGAATTTTCGCCTTTTTTTTTGCTTTTTGGCAACTAGCGTTGCCACGGTAACCCCTATTACTGAGAAAAGTAATACCCATCGAATCACGATGGACACGCATCCAACGATGTATGCCATGCATGGGTGCACGTTGCGGTTCGGGCCGTATTAACGGACGAAAAAAAGTGCGGAATAATAAGAATAATAAGAAAAGGGAAACTTTTCTGTATACCAATATATCGCCTTCATTTTCATGTTTTTCCTCATTTTTTCGGACGTGTTTTAGTTTTTGGGGATTTTTTTTTTCCACATCAGTGCGGGGTCATGCTGTACACCCGCTGGTGTGACGTGGGACTTTTGCGACTTTAGCTTGTTAGCAAAATGCTAGCAACATTGCCCTTTGGGCCATTCTGGACGATTGCAATATGGTCATGCCATTACTTGGCATGCCCATAATAATAATAAGAAAAGGGAAACCTTTCTAGATACTAATTTAACGCCTTCATTTTTCAGGTTTTCTCGGCCGTGTTTCATTTTTTGGGGATTTTTTTTTTCCACAACAGAGCGGGGTCATGCTTTACAGCCGCTGGTGCGCAGTGGGACCTTTGCAACTTTAGCATGTTAGCGAAACGCTAGCAACATTGCCTTTTGGGCCATTCTGGACGATTGCAATATGGTCATGCCACTACTTGGCATGCCCATAATAATAATAACTAGAAAATTTCTGGAAATTTTGATATGGGCATGCCCTACCGCCCATTCGCCCCCTCTCGCTGCTTTGGTTTGGGATGTAGTGGTTGTGTTCGGGGTGGTTCTATGTCAGCTTGAGGTGTTTTTACGCTTGTATTTCATTCATTCCTGTGCTCCCAATAGTTATTAATGGGGCGCGCTTTTTGGCATCTAGCATTGCCATGGTAACGCTTTTGACTGAGAATAGTAATGCCCATCGAGGCAAGATGGAGACGCATGTAACGATGTATGCCATGCATGAGTGCACGTTCTGGTTCAGGCTACGTTAACGGATAGGTTTTTTTTTTCACCATGGTACAAAACCCCATCCGAATGAATGGGGCCATTTGGCCTGGATTTTGACATAAAATTTCCTTAAATACCAGCTTCATGAGATTTGAGTATGTTGAAGTCCACAGCGTGCCGAGTCAGGGGACATTTGTACGATGTCTCTACGATAATCTGTTGCCTAGCAACAAGCGTCCAAAGTCAAATGGAAATAAAAAAGAAAAATTAAAGGTCAATATCGCAAAAATTTTAATAATTGGCACAATGAGCTTGTAGGGTCCGTTAGTGCCAATCGGGCCGAGTGTTTGAAAGTTTGAACGATGTCTCTACGATAAAGTTCGACCGAGCAATAAGCGTCTGAATTTTCGCCTTTTTTTTTTTCTTTTTGGCGTCTAGCGTTGCCACGGTAACACTTTTGACTGAGAAAAGTAATGCTCATCGAGGCACGATGGAGACGCATCCAACGATGTATGCCATGCATGGGTGCACGTTCCGGTTCGGACAGCATTAACAGATTGTTTATTCACATGGTCCCCCATACAAATGCATTGGTTTTTTTTGCCATAGTAACAAGCCCCATAGGATAGAATGGGACAATTTGGCTTCAATATCTCAAAAGCTGTAAACGACAGCGTAATGAGACCTCAGTATGTTGTAGTCCACATCAAGCTGAGTATTTTAACGTTGAATCAAAGTCTCTACATTATCGCGTTGCCGCGCAACAAGCGTCCAAAATTCCGTTAGCGTCAAAATGAGCAACGTGGAATATCTCAAAAACTGTAATAGCTAGCTTGACGAGACTAAAATATGTTGCAGTACAAAGCGTCCCGGGTTTGTCAATGTTGTAATGATGTCTGTACGATAAACCGTTGCCTGGCAACAAACGTCCAAAATAAAAGAGATTTTTTTTTTAAATTGAAAGTTAAATATCGCAAAAACCGTAATAACTAGAATGATGTAGTTGTATGGTCCTTTAAAGACTTTCGGGCCGAGTGTTTCAAAGTTTGAACGATGTCTCTACGATAAAGTTCGGCCGAGCAATAAGCGCGGGAATTTTCGCCTTTTTTTTTGCTTTTTGGCAACTAGCGTTGCCACGGTAACCCCTATTACTGAGAAAAGTAATACCCATCGAATCACGATGGACACGCATCCAACGATGTATGCCATGCATGGGTGCACGTTGCGGTTCGGGCCGTATTAACGGACGAAAAAAAGTGCGGAATAATAAGAATAATAAGAAAAGGGAAACTTTTCTGTATACCAATATATCGCCTTCATTTTCATGTTTTTCCTCATTTTTTCGGACGTGTTTTAGTTTTTGGGGATTTTTTTTTTCCACATCAGTGCGGGGTCATGCTGTACACCCGCTGGTGTGACGTGGGACTTTTGCGACTTTAGCTTGTTAGCAAAATGCTAGCAACATTGCCCTTTGGGCCATTCTGGACGATTGCAATATGGTCATGCCATTACTTGGCATGCCCATAATAATAAGAAAAGGGAAACTTTTCTAGATACTAATTTAACGCCTTCATTTTTCAGGTTTTCTCGGCCGTGTTTCATTTTTTGGGGATTTTTTTTTCCCACAACAGAGCGGGGTCATGCTTTACACCCGCTGGTGCGCAGTGGGACCTTTGCGACTTTAGCATGTTAGCGAAACGCTAGCAACATTGCCTTTTGGGCCATTCTGGACGATTGCAATATGGTCATGCCACTACTTGGCATGCCCATAAAAATAATAAGAAAAGGGAAACCTTTCTAGATACTAATTTAACGCCTTCATTTTTCAGGTTTTCTCGGCCGTGTTTCATTTTTTGGGGATTTTTTTTTCCCACAACAGAGCGGGGTCATGCTTTACACCCGCTGGTGCGCAGTGGGACCTTTGTGACTTTAGCATGTTAGCGAAACGCTAGCAACATTGCCTTTTGGGCCATTCTGGACGATTGCAATATGGTCATGCCACTACTTGGCATGCCCATAACAAGGCATCATTAGGGCTGTGGATTACACGGTGGGACTAACTATCCAACTCTGTGATGCCAACCAAGAAACTAAATGAACTTCTAATCCACATGAAGAGGTCATCTAAATAATCTGTTTCAGTTCAGCATTCATAGCAAATATAGCCGAATATCCTCAGGGAAGATGTAAAGCCACTGAGAATAATGAAACAGAAGAGAAAAGATTGGTGACATATTTCACAGTATCCTAAGATATACTGTGAAAATGAAGCCTACTTGCTTTTCTTTGAACATAATTTACAGCAATGGAGTGGTGTAGCTTTTCCTCATCATCAGAAAATAGTGCTGCAATTCATGTAACAACAGCGTGAGTCATCGTATCAGTTAAGCCATATCTCAAGTCAGATAAAAAGGATTTCCATTAATACGTTTTGGAATAATTGACAGCAGTGAGACGAACAAGAGAATAACTGAAACAGTTACTGGACCTGACTGCATAGGTCTGAATATGAAAGCCACTTAGTAATACCCCATTGTTTTACTTTAAAGATCATTGTAAAACTGTTAGAATTGGTTTTCTCTTTGGATGGCTGTGTATATTCATTTGGCCTTTCATGCCAAACAATTACAAGTAGGTTACGAAAACAACAGTGTGCTTTATTGATCTGAACAGTAAGAGCCGACCTTAAATGGCATAACACAAATATATGGACGTCGTGTGTAACAGCAAAGGATTCAAAACATTGACATTTTAATTGTTGCAAAAGTGCAGTCAGTCATGACAATTCAATAAATATCGTTGTCTTCTTACACATTTAATCAATTCAGTTAACCAAAGAAAACATACAGATGGATAACATATTGTATAACTTTAGAACTACACTATAAAACAACGAAAGAGCTTGAGCCTTAGTATTAACTTGAGAAAAGCAGTTAAGAAAAAAAAAGATGAACAAAGTGTACCATCTTTGATGCATTTTAAGGTGGACTGTTGCCGCTTAAGCTCAACGTTAAGCTTTATTTTTTGTCTTCTTAGCATCTCATTACCTGATAACAGATTTGACAGGAATTATGCACCTTGGCGGTGCTTTCAGTGTAGCCACTGAACTGTGGACATCTTCTGACAGTAGGCTTCAAGGATTACACTGGTTAGTGCTCGTAGAGAGGATCAAAACTGGAATAAATCTGCAAATAAGAAGCACTTGTTTCCGTCCTGCTGCGACTCATGGGCATTATTGAAATGCCCGTCTGAGTAACAGGATTTTTGTTCATGTGTGTTGGATGCACAAATACAGCAGGCACAGTTGTTTGTCTTTTTGAATAATAACCCCAGTCTAAATAAACAGTAGCCAAATATTCACTGGTTCATTTTCTTTTAAAGGATATTTCGGTAAATACTTTATCAAGAGTTAAATGTTCAAACGAAGAAAGAAGAAAGAAAATTATCCAGACAAATTGTGATGGATATGAAATCCATAACAAATGTACTGTAAAAACAAACAGAATGTAACCAATAAAATGTAATAATTTAAATAATTTTGGGTTAATTTTAACCACTACTGTTAATAACAATTTACCCAAGTTCAATATCTAAAACACACCTTCAAAATATTTTAACTACTTTTTTACATATGTCATTTCTGAAATAAATTAATTACTGTACATTTTAACTAATTAATTGTAAAATGTATTTGTTAAATTTTAACTTTTTATTGCTTACGGTAAATACACTGGTTAATTTTATAATATTTAATACAACAAAATTTTAGACACAAAAAAAGGTATTGGTATCAATAATTATTACAATAATTATACAAAAGATACAAAAGAATCCTTCACACATTCCAGTCCTGGAATGTGCGAATGTGTGAACAACTGGAGAGAAAAACAAAACATTTAGGATTGCTGAGGAAAGTACAGAGGCTGCTGCAGTGTAACTATGTACCTTTTTTAAATTTAAGTACTTATTAAATTAAATTAGCCACTCTTTGGTCACAAAAGGTGCTTTATTATGCAAAAACCAAACTAAAAGCGCTGTAAAGCAGGGTTAACAAAAACCACAAGAGTGTACCAGAAACCTGATAAGATACATGGAGGATCACAGTACGGACCAGCAGGGAGCAAAGGAAAGACAAGACAGGATATACACAGAGGGGTTAACGAGACACAGGTGCAGACAATCAGGGCAGATGGGAGCCAGGGAAGTTCAGACAGAACTGAAGCACAAACACACAGGTTTCAAAATAAAGCAGGAACTGAAACCAAACCGTGACATTTGGATGAACTGATAAGCTGAATCACACTCCTGTCACAAATTTGAAATTAAACAAAGCAACTAAAGTCATAATTTATGCAATCATGCGAATATCTTGAGTTGATCCAAGTCATTCATACCTGGCAATCTTGGAAGAGCTCTTCTTTGGGTTCCCCAAGGTGCTCAGTGAGGCAGCAAATGACTGAATCTTTCCATTTCTGAACACTCTCTGGGACTAGAAGGAAATATGTTTCGGGAAAAGAATGGTGGGCTTGAGAACTCAACAGAAACACACGTTAATAGACAAAAGCCTGGCAAATTTAGAAAAATAAAATAATACATTTTGACAAAACAAACAGCATTTAGAAAGATGTGTTTTAAATTTACAAACAATGTACAGAAAAAAACTGCATATATCTCTGTTTTACTACAGTAATAAAGATGTTTTTTGAAAGTACAGCAATGATAAACATGGCTTGGGGAAACTTATTGGTAGAATGCCTACTACATCATCCTTTTATTTCTATGCTCTGGACTTACATTACTAGATTTTGCATAATCAAATAAAAATCTATCAGGCTACAGAAGAGGTGTATTATGAGACATATTACATTTTTCTAGTGTAGTTAATCTGTACTGATAGCTGATCCTACAGACTATACAATAAATGTCCTGAGATATAAACTAGAAAAGACAGAACACAAATCACAAAAAACCCAGCATGTTAAAAATACACACACATACATACCTTATTACTTCACAAGTGTTCAGGAAAGGGTGCATTTCTTCCAGGGAAACAGTTGTAATACGTCAGAATTCCTCTTTGATCTATTAAATTAGTAAAGATAAAACATTATACAACATTCTTAAATACAGTAATTACTTCCAATAAAGTTGGAAAACTGAATTTAAAGGAGCATGAGGCTCCTTTTAAGAAATGAGACTCTCTAGCGCCACCCTTCACCACGACGGCCGTTGGGGGTACTGCAACCAACAGTGAAGCCGGCACAGAACGGGGAGAACGCACATGCAGCGTCATGTGACGTCACATCCGCAGGACAGCGCGGGAAATTCGGGACCGAATTGCAGCACATTTTGCAGCACACAGCCTGTTCAAGGCAACAGACAGATATACTAGAGGAAACATTCTTTTGGGTTTGGAACGCTTCATCTGACCTTATTACTAGAAAACTTAAAATGTATACGGATTTTTTTCATAAATCCTGCCACAATCCGGCCTCAAGCTCCTTTAAATATACAACTGAAATTAACTGGAGATTCTTTAAAAAAAAATAAGATCCAAATTTTTAGTTGAACCTCAGTGAACAATCCTGGCCACCTTTCTTTGAACACTTGGACAGCTGGACTTTGGGTAAGTACCTCCAGTCTCTGTACTGAAAATGTTTTGGACATTTTTTCTGCAATCATTTTGGCATTGTTCTTCTTCTTTGTTTCCTCAATTAACTCTAGCCTCTTCCTCTCCAATGTCTCCTCATTTTCCCCAGCAGGATGTGGAGGGAGGTACTTTACCTCGGCTTTCTTTGGTCTTTTAACATTTTTTGCTGGGGCTGAATCAACTGTTTTTTTTCTTCCTCAATGTATTCACCTCCAGTTCTGGATAAGCCCATTTTCATTATATCAGGATTGTATGGTGATTGTGCATTTTATACTTTAGGCGTTGAAGTGTGTTCCAGATGTATGATATAATTTGTTTTCCTCTGCAAGGACCATTTCATTGTCACGTGAAAATTTGGCGACATGAAACTGTGCAGGCCATAGAGCACACCGGCATGATGCAGGAAGAATAATGGTGTCTTATGAGCTTGATGATGCAATGTCATCTACAGGAAAAGTAGACAGTTCATCATCCTCATTTGCTAGAGAGGTGTACGCTTCACTTTAGTCTGCAGGAAAAGTATCCGCTGAAGGCAGCACAGAGGACCGTTCTAGTGGATGCATGTCAAGGGCGACTACAGGCTCTTTCTTTACCAACTTCACAGTAGCCTTATCATCCAGGTCAGCAGTTGACGTGACACTAAAAAAATTGGTTTCCAAAGTCTTTATCTTCATGAAGTAGTCCAAATTCCCCATACAATTGGAATGTTTCAAGAATCAACGAAACAAGATCTTCCACTGTATCAGGAACTCCTAATGGGCGCTTCAATTTTTGTATATGTTCTTCAGTGATGACTCAAAAGTGGAATGCATCCACAACAAGCACCAGTTTTCGTGTGCATTTCCCCCTATGCTCTTTCTTGCCGAAAAAGTCAGGAATTGCTTGTGGACTCTTTGCTTTGTCATTCCACTTGTAAGGAAACTGACATATGTGATCATTAAGCTCCTGAAGAGAAAAGTATTTCTTCCTTATAAACTCATTAAGACACAGTGCCAGTTCAATGGTACAATCCCTACAAGCAAATTGTGTAAAGCATCAGGGGGATAACCTGACGTGGCATGAAAGTGACTATGAATGACTGTGAATGAATGAACAATGATGACCTTCATCAGTGTCAGACAATGCTGCTTTGACATGCGCAGTATGTTCTGCTCTAGTTCAAAGAGGAAACATTTCTCTTCTGACTTCATGCTCCTGGATCTGTGAATGCTCCAATACAATAGCAAAAATACTGTGAAGAAGAGAAGCTTTCAACAAACCCACCTATGGAGTGAGCTCCAAGATTGTCGACTTCTACAGCAAATACTTTGCTCAGATTAGACACAAAAACACCATCATCTTCAAAGCTTTCAAATCTTTAAGCAATGGTTCCAACACTTTAGGGTATCCATATTACTTGACATCATCTGCCTTACAAAGAATGGCCAGGTAAATGGAAGTCGACGTAGATTGCAAGGTAGCAGGAATATCTGCAAACATCTAGTACATAGCTGTGACCTGTGCTTTTTGTGGGATGTCCTTACAGGGTTGCACACTTCAAAGTCATCAATATAAAGAATGAGTGGGATTTTCAGTTACTCTCCGGATAAAAAAAAATATTTTTCTGAAGAAAGATCTATTTTGCCATTATTTGTAAGCAGATGAAGCATTCGATTGTACATACGAGAATGTTTTTCTCTTTCTGCTATCAAGTATGTACTTAACTCCAAGTTAAAAAGCCAGGCAAAAGTCAAGCCCCATTTTTATCCATAATCACATTTTAAGACACTTTATTTAATTGCAGTGTATTCAACTCTGTGGGCAAACCCGCTAATAAATACTATTGACCTTTATTCTATTCACTTTTGTAATTTGCAATGTCATTCTGATGAGAAGCAGCTTTTTATTTTGGACCATCTGTTAAGTGACCAAAATACCCATTACAGGTTACAGGGTTCATCTTGTCTCTCGAGAAACCTTGACATGTGAAGGGAGCGCGAAGTAACCGATTGTAAGCACCTACACATTTCTACGTTTTCCGCTTCACGGGTCCATTTTAAACATTTTAAGTTAAAGCACTTTACTTTTCTTGTTCAACTCTGGTATTAGCATGATACCTCTTAGCTAGCTAATTAACAGACTCCTAGAAAACTAAAAACTTAAATTCTCAATTTAAGTCTTGTGGTGGTTCTTAACTTTAACAAAGCACACATATGCATCCTAATATACAACGGTGACACATGCGCAGTATGCAGTACAGAACTAATACAGTATCTTTGGTTACCATTCAATCATTTCAATCAGTCTCCAGTTGTTACTGAAATAAAATAGGTATTGTGGTTATCATTTAATCATTTTTATAAATTTCATTTATAAATGACACCACATTTTCCGAAAAAAATATCAGTGAGCTCCTGTGCTAAACTTGAAAAATGTAAGTGTGGCAGGGTGGAGGAGCAGCCACTCAGCTGATTGGGCACACCTGTGCCAAATCAGCCTCTCCACCCTGCCTGCCTTAATAAAGAGCAGCTGCACACCAGTAAGAGGTCTGCTGGGAGAGGGCTCTGCTGAAGGTTCTGCTGGTGCACGTGTGTCTGGGTGGAAGAATAAAGGAGTTCCTGCACAAAACCCTGTGTCCTCTGTCCTGTCGGGTGACCCCCGTAGCACTAGCCTTGCTTCACTGGCGCCCAACGTGGGGCCTGACGGGATGGAGGAGGAATGCGGGGAGCGGACCCTGGAGGCGCTGGCAAGGGTGCTGGCGGACGTGGCAGCCCTGTTGCGGGGCCAGGGGGGCGGGTGTTGGCCTGAGTTGGGCGATGGGGGTGTGTTGCAGGGTGGAGGAGCAGCCACTCAGCTGATTGGGCACACCTGTGCCCAATCAGCCTCTCCACCCTGCCTGCCTTCATAAAGAGCAGCTGCACACCAGTAAGAGGGCTGCTGGGAGAGGGCTCTGCTGAAGGTTCTGCTGGTGCACGTGTGTCTGAGTGGAAAAATAAAGGAGTTCCTGCACTAAACCCTGTGTCCTCTGTCCTGTCGGGTGACCCCCGTAGCACTAGCCTTGCTACAGTAAGTCTCTGGATTAAGTCAGAACTGTTTCAGTACTTTGTGAGACAATGCCAGCGCACCATTTACTCAATCCATCCATCGCCACAGTGAGTGCAGAGATGGCACATTTGCTTACAAGGCATCCCAACTCATCCGCTCTGTCTTGGCTTGGCTGCACTGTTGAAAGAGAGACGCATGTTGAATTGAAGAGTTTTTTGCACTGTGTTGCTTTTCTTTGCCAGCTACCTTCTAGCTGCTGCATTATTCCTTCCATAATTAAAACAGTTTAAGACACAATCAGATATAGCCAGGGGAAGGTCCTGTTATGTTGAAGAGATGTTAATATACAGTAGTTTTAGTATTTTGTTTAATGACTTGGGAGATTCATGTAGACAATTTTGCTGCAGTTCTTTTGTTGCTGGGATCAACACCACCGAAATAACGAACTCACCACAGTGAAATCACAGCCCCAAAGAGAAATCCAGTTGATTTTGATTATCCTCTGATGTTTCATCTTACATCATAACGAACTGAATTTTTCTAATTTTTAAAGAGATGTAATTTCCTCAAGCACATTTTGATGGCATAACCTATGGCCAAATATCAGAAATGAGTCTGGATTAAATGCCCAAAGGACTAGATCTAAAAGGAATTCTTTGTCCTGTTGTCTGCTTTTCCATGAGAGATTTTTTTAACAAGATCCTGGCTTAATGCAATTCATTTGTACGGTGTATATATGCAGCTCGGTCCAGAGGGCAGGGTATATTCATGGTGTGAATGTGCAACATACAAATGTAATTTAAAGATTTTACTAATATTTGACATTAACACAAGCAAAGACTTGCTGATAATAAGCACATATGTACTATCTTACGTGCAAATTGTAAATCGTTACCACAGGTATCAGTAGTATATCAAGATTAGACTTTAAACGTGGCTCTGACTCAGGAATGTCATACAGTTCCAGTATTAGAGTCTCCCCCAGCAACAAACACACACACACACACACACACACACACACACACACACACACACACACAAACAATGTGCACCAAAATGAGCAATCTTTTTGTAATTTGCCCGTTCTATTCATTTATTCATGGACTGCCTCCTTAAGGGGGCTCGGGAGTAATGATCGGCAAAGAGATGAATTTTCGAATGCAAAAAGCTTAAACTGGACCAGCGGCTAGTGAGGAGGTGGAGGGGGACTAGGAGCGCGAGCAGTTATAATTACAGAGGACCATCTCTGGTTATATAAAGACTCATCGAAGACTTCAAACCAGTGCTTAAACTGGTAAATCTTGTGCTTAATTATTTAGGGCCGTGTTAATGAGGTCTCAAACCTCCCATTAATAGTGCCTAATGCAACATAGCTCAAGTTAAATAAGGCAACATTTAAAAGGGAAGTAAAAAGCAGTGATATAGAAGATGAGGCAGGCGGCAAAGAAACACAGTATGTTTGCGTGGAAGGAAAAGAAGGTGTGACTCCCCTCTCACTCGGCTGATTACAGATGGAGAGGGCTCTGTGGAGTTCTGCTGCAAGTTCCTGCTGCCTCAGTGTTGAGTGTGCCTAATGCTCTTTCCTCTCCATTACAGCCCACAGCACTGCAGCCATCACACATGACCACACACAAACACACGACCACACACACACACACGTAACAACCTCTTGCTATCTTGCTGTCTCCTGGAGATATCTTACTGTTGCTCCTGAACAATATGAACTTTCCTTTCGTCTTTGTCTTCTCTGTTTAGTTTACACAAGGTAATATGTGGGTGGCAGTTGCCGTCAAGAAATCCCGTTAATGATAAGTTATAAAACCCTCAATTACTGCTCTTGTATTATAGAGGGAAGCAATCTTCAAATACAGAGGCAGAAACCGGGTTCAAGATCACTGGACACCATCTTAACTCGTAAGTGCAGCATAGCGCATATACACTGATTTTATGCTCATATTCCTTTTAATGTGTGTTCATGAATTCATCGAAAACACAACCTCACTTCAACAAATGTTATGATGACGAGTCAATGTAAAAAATAGCTTCAATGATTTAGAATTCATATAAAACCTTATGTTATACTGCGAATAGTAGAAAGAAACTTACGATTTTAAAACTGTGAAATGTAGTTATTTTTTTTCTTAGCTGATCCCAAGAAAACATTTCTAAATAAAATTATTGACAAGCAAAAGCATAAAAAAGTTTTGCAAGGTTAATTGGCAACAAAAGACCCAATCTCACAACAGCACATGTGTTAGCAGCCCTGCTCTGTAGTTTACTCATTAATGACCTAAAAATGGAACAAGGTCATTCTTTACTCACCTCTCTAAAGATACAGCTAACATCCTGAGAAGTGATAACATGTTGAATGTATTTATATGATTTTTTATGTCTAGGAAAATTCCCCTCCATTTTCAACATCTTCAACAGTGTGACCCTTAATTACTGACACTCGTAAAAAAAAAAAAAGAAGGATGGGATAGACTAAGTCTATGCCAGGGACCTTGAGTTGGACCAATTCCACAGGTGTAAATATCTGTGGTACAACCGGTGCAGCTGTACCGAGGCCCAGACGCCGTCAGGGGCCAAGGAAGGAGACAGGAAAGAAAAAGGTTTTTGTGAATGGAATAGTCCAATCACCTTAATAGGCTACCTGTCGGTCGTGTTAAGTGCATGATGACGTGATGACGTGATGTGAGTTTTCAGCAAGAAAAGAAAGTAAACAAAAGAAAATAGATGAGAAAAATAGCGTAGCATCATGTTTAGCAAGCCCAAACAGAAAGGCGGCGCACAAAAGAGAAAAGAAAAAAAGAGCCAGGATGATGTTAAAGCAAAACATTTTTACTGTAACCGAGGAAAAAGCCAGTGTCCAGCTGGAGGATAGCTTGCCAGCTAACTCCATAAATGAAACGGCATTGACCAACCGCCGGGGGGCGAGGAGGGGACTTCCTCTGCTTTGCAGGGTCAGTGTGGCCAGTCACAACGTTAGCCTACATGGCGACAATAGCAGTTCTCTATTGTGACAAAAAAACGACTTACTCCGGGGCCTATCACCAGGATGTTATGCCGCTGAAAATATCCAAACATTTTCCACAATCCTCAACATTCTATTTCCTTTAAACTTGCAATTCCCCACTTTTCTACTTCACTCTCACTTGTGAATGGCTAGAGTTAGAAAACTATGAATGGCAAGGTCTTACTCATGTACCAATCATGGTTTGATGAAAACAATCCATCTCACAATGTACAGTACAACCATTGATACTATTTTGGAGATATGGGCAGTTCTGTGCTTTGGAGATTTCTGCAAATTAACACATGTTCACGTTGGTACTGGACTTGGTCGAGCCTTTCAAAAATAAGAATGGTTCAGCACTCTGGGCAAACAGTTATTCTGTCTATGAAGAATGTATTTCAAACCATAACTGCTTACAATTTTTAGAATTCATCAACTAATATGCAAAAGTAATCATGTAACATAACATAAAGTATATTTTTACATCTTGGGATGAAGGCCAAAAAAAATACTAATAATGCTGGAAGGAATTCATTTTAAGGCCCTTAGGCAGCACTACCTTGAAAATGGACATGACTGAGATGAAAAAAAGTATTTGCATGTGGGCTCTGGCACATGAGTCATGGATGCTTTATCTTACAGACTAAAGCCAAGATATGCTGCTTATTATCAATGAACTCTTAAAAAGCCACCATCTGTGATGGTATAGGGGTGCATTAGGACTTCTGGCATGGGTAACTTGCACATCTGAGAAGTCATTACAATATTGTAATGACTTATACAGGTTTAAGAGCACTACCGGTACATACTTTCATCCAGATGTATTGTCTCTTCTCTCTGTTTTACAGGCTCAATACTGTAGTTTCAAATGTTAAGGCTGGCTTTAGGGGACCGCTGTGGGGCTGGTGAGTCAACATCACTGTCAGGGTTTTGCTTCTCAGCTCCATCAATGTGGCAGGAGGCAGGCGTCTGCTGGCGAGATGACAGGGCGGCAGGGCAGTGACAGGGTGTCTGACAGCGAGCCGAGGCAGGACGCCAGAATGTAGGGACTGATGCAAGATACTGGTAAAGCACCAGAATAAAATCTAAAACTTTCCTCAATGTTGGAATAGCAGACAGGAGAGATTACTTTGTATAAATCAAAGTAATCAATGTTTTACCACAATATTTCTCCAATATTCATGGAATTAAGTCACAGAATAAACTAACTAAAATAAGTCTGCCGCACAAAAGAATACATTCAACTTTTACTTTTGAGTTTTTCTTCTTTTTTTGAAGCCATTTGCACTGACATCAGCCTACTGGCTCTATGAAAGCTATCAGAACATTTCTGCACTCCAGTGGCTGTTCACTAAAGTGAAATTGATTCTCAATCTGCTATCAAGATATGATAGCAGATTGAGAATCAATTTCACTGAGCGTCTGGTCACATTGATAGACTGGAAGTGTATCTCTTTGAGCACTGGACCTGATCACAACCTATCATCTGTGAAAATTAAGTCACACAAGCTGCTGAGAATCAACTGTCAGGCCCTGTGTGCCGATTTAACAGTTAAGAAACAGAGCAGAGAATGATATTTGAATGATATTTGAATTATTTTTCTCTTGGGAATAACATCCAGATGAGGGAATAGGTGTGTGTTTGTCACTGGCAGACAATAAAGAAGCCACAATCATTACACTACAACCCATTATGGTTTCTTTTGATGCCTTATAGAAGTGAAATCAGCTTGCTTTCTGTGCAGCACAATAGAAACTGAAGAGAAACAAAAGGCTTAAGTAAAGTGATTTTGCAATTTAGTTTGACTCGGATATTATTTGATGCCACCTGTTCCACTGTTATTGAGCTTCTCTCCTTGAAACTTCCTGTCCAAACCAAAAACACACCATCTCATCGAACCAAACAAAGATGTTCATTTAAGCTGTCTTCATCATGATCTGTCACTGGATGTTTATGTTGGCAAAACCGTGAATACATGGATGATTCACTGGATATTGGTCTATTAACTCCCAAAGGGAAGGAAGTAGCAGGCACTACATGTTTGAAGGTCACAGTTGGCCAAATGGTGTTTTTTTAAACCGTAAATTTATCCCAAAAGAATATCTTAAATCACCAAAGTTTTAATAGAACCTGCTTTTCTATGCCACTGACTTTTTTCCCACAAACTATTAAAAACAATGCAAATGGCACTGGTATGCTCGTTGACAGGTTCATTATGCTGTACAACTGTACTTTTAATTTATTTGTAGAGTAAAAAGCCATATACACTTCATTTACATTTTTATTAATAAATACAATGTGACTTGTATGAATCGTTCTACTTGTTTCTGCAACAGTGGCTGTTCACTACTTTCTACTTGTTGCCTGTCTTCATATTTTAGTCCTGTTGTTCTGTCAGAAGAGATAGTTTTAAGTTTCATTACCTCTTTCTTTTTAATTTATTCAAAAATTACTGTTAATTTCAGTAGTTTTGTTTATTATTGTGTGTCTAATTGTCAAAGTCCAATACACAAATGTGGTTGCGTTTATTATGATTCCTTATAATTAGTCCCCTTTTTCACTGGTTACTGGAGACAAACCAAATCCTTTGTGTTCTTTTGGGCAGGTTTGTTGTTCACATATTACAAAAGTACTCAAAGAAACCATTTGACATGTTTTTAGGAAATGTGACTGTTTGCTTTTTCTTGCTGAGAACTTGTTGAGAGGATAGAGTAATTCAGGGATACAGCTGGCAGGTGATTACCTCAGCATGGCATGCAATTAGTCTTTTATTTGACTTATTTCCAGACTTGGTTTAAACTGTCTCACTAAGCAATGATGCTGTGCATAGATGTAAGATGTAAACTTCCTAACTGACTATTCGGTGCAACAGCAAGACTACTGCCTCTGTTTTTACAGTTACAAGTATAAAAAGGCTCCATATTTTTCAACGGTGATAAAAGATCATCATGTCTGAGTCTGTCCCTCTCCCTGACCATTCATGTCTCTCTGAGCCCAGCTCTGATCTCTGCTCTGCTGTCTCCTAATGGCACCTTTATGAAACATTTTCATAAAAATTCACGTCTTTCTTCTGAAGACTTTATCAAACTGCTTTTGCCATTACAAAGGAAAATTGAGTTGTCATATTGATGTAGCCTACTTGAATAATGGTTAGACATTTAAACTCAAGTAGCTTTTGCCATTTTTATCTCAGCAGGTTCCCCATCAGGTGTGGAGATGAAGCTGATTTTAAATGCTGTAAATAAAGCATTGACTGCTGTTCTGTGTCTTGCTTGTTCGTGCTCTCATTTTCTCTCCTGTTGCCTCTGCAGTGATTTTGACTGTAGCTCTCTGAGCTAGTTTTGTCGTAGTTGGCATGGTGATGTAGAGGGACGTGCGAGTTCTGACTTCCACCAAAATGCACGGAGCGGGACACAGGAGTAACGCAGAAGAGTCCTTTAATAATAAACCAAAAACTCCAACTCTGCCTTTTAACAAAATGTGTCATGTGATCAAAATGTGTAAAACAGCTTAAAAAATGAGGATTGCAGACCTGTGTGCTCTCCTCATACCTAACACATTTTTTTCCATACTAAACTCTTACTCTTACCAGGCTACTTTACTTGGATTGTATTATATTTAAGCTCATTTGTTTACGTTTGTCAGTTATATGAATGTCAAAGTTTACATGACATCAAGGAAGGAGCAAAATGAGGTTGGAAGATATGTATTGTTTGTCTTTTTTATTAAATTTGTTCTAGAAAAATACATTTAGAACAACACCAAGTCTTCCATTAAAAAGGAAAAAACCCTTGTCAGTCACGTTAGAGAACGTAGCTAATCACGAGCTGACTGATTAAATTAAAAATCTGAGAGTTGCACAATTTTTCAGGAACATTTTCCCTTCAGCATCGTTTCCTGAGATAGCCCACTGCTGCAGACTCCTCTTTAAATCTAAATCACAATGCTTCACTCTGAGAAGAAAAAACTCAAATGTCTGGCTCTGACTTCCAAAGCTATACACCGTCATCAACATTGTGAAGAGCTGTGACAGGAGTTCAATCACAACAAAACAATATCTGTTCTTTAAAACAACATTTTGCAGCATGACCTTTACCAACTCTCCAAACTGTGCTAATAGGCGTAGTGTATCTTCATCTGCTGTATACCTGTGGACAATTAGGCTGGTGGAGCAGACAAGCCTGTCAGTCCTGCTCTTTACTGTAAACAACAGCTCTGCTGTTGTCCCAGGAGAACAGTCGAATGTGGGACTGACTCAATACGGCCCAAACTCAGATGAAATGGCAGTAGCGGTCGGAAATGGCATTGAAACTCAACTGAACACAATCTTTTTAGCAAAGATCAAGCTGCAGAGCAATAGTGGTGACCTATGTTGCTTTCATTTGAAACTAACTTAAGGAAAAGAATGTTATTAGTACTGATGCAGGTGCTTTTCTAAACAACAAAAACTAATAAAATCAGAAGTATTGTTTCCAGAATGCAACCTCATCACAACTGAGAGAGAAAAAAATGTCATTACCTTCAGCTGTCTCCTGGGAATATATCCCCACCTGCTGCTGAGGTCACCTACCTTTGAGACTAACCAAGTGTTCTCCCACAATACTGGAGAATGCTAATAATTATTATTTGTTTAATGTAAGTTTAAATCATCGATGAAATTGAGACTTTGATTTATCAAACAAGGTCAAAATTGTGGAAAGTTGAGATACAGTCCAACATTTTTTAATTTGGATCAGCTTGACATAAACATCTTGTCACTGCAACCCCGGGGGGCTCTGACCGTTTCTGTCGTCCTTCCGCTCACCCAGGACAGGCTATGTTGGTCCCCTGTGTGTCTTTAAACCTCTTTTTTCCCTGTTTTAATCTACATATGGTGACATGGAGTCAAAGGTTGTTTACAGCTCCGGCACTGGATGTACATCAATCCCACTACTTCTACCATTACTGATGCAGACACAAATAGCTTGGTGACCATGGTTTCCTGCAACTCACCTTGTGACTCAGAGCTAAAAAAAGCACAAAAACAGGTGGAAATAGGCCGTACAGGTGTAAGAAAAAAAGGAGAGAAAACAACTTCCTGCTGAATACTTGCTGTGGTGTGTAGAATATGCTGGCTGAGGTTTTGTCATAACTGATTGAAATGTTGGGAAATCATCCATCCATCCGTCCATCTATAACCATGTATTCCTATTTAGGACCACAGAGATCTGCTGGAGCCTATCCCATCTGTCAACTTGTGAACAAATGACAGGGCAGGTTGTGAGTCCATTGAAGTATTAAAAAAACTATATAATCTAGCAAAAGCAAAAGGTTGGCCTTTCCGTATTTTATCTTTCTTACACCTTTCCTATGATGTTCAAAATCTGACTGTGTCAAAGGGACAACTATACATTAATTTCAGGCCCAATGCTTGCTTAAGGTGAAGGATTTCAGCAAGTCAAATATAAGGTTATATGTTGATCTTTAAGGCTAATCTTTTATTTTTCAAAACTGTACAAAGACAAATCTAATCAAGTCAATAACCAGGCAGTTTTATTGGGCTACAGTAAAGCTTGTGGCGGGCGGCACCTGCACTTGTGACTGCTAACAGAAAAAAAAATCACTGCCACTATGTACTGATGTTGATGCAGCTCGCTTCCTGCCATACTTGAACCACATAAAACAGAAAATAGATCAAAATAACTGTGCAAGTCTTTGATGCTGATGCCGGCCGGTAATAAAACTCATTATCAGTAATGAACAAACTAACCACAGATGGAAAACAGCTGCTGTGAACCATGTCAGTGTCACAGTTTCATTATCCGCTCTGGTATATATTCTCAATCAATCAATCAAGCAACAGCGCTGGGAACTCCTTATTTTATATATTTATACAGCCACTTGGACAGTATCGCTTTCTTTTTTGAGTTTTGTGAAAAAATACATATGCTTAATAGTTTGGTTGTTTTGTTGCATGTTATTTTTATTTTGATAGAAGCATAACTCTGCCATCACACACCACTGCATTTGAATCAAATATCAGATTCTTCTTCAAGTGCTTCAGTTTAACTCTTTAAAATGTTAAACTGAAGCACTTGATTAAGTTCAAAATGATGCATTCATTTTAATTTACCTATTTATTTTTGTATATTGAGACACTTTGTGATAATATTGTCTATACTGTTGCAGATTTACGGTTTATTTATTTATCATTATGATTGTTATATAGTTTGTTATATAGACTATTTCAGACTATTTCAGATTTGTCTAACTGCCCTACAATGACATGTCTCTTTATAAGATTGTGAAGTGATCTGTTTCTCCGGCAGCACCTCCAATAATCTCCTGCATGCCCAGAACTGTTCTGTCCATGAAGCTTTGCACATCTGTCCTCTCCAATATATCACATATTACACACATGTAGCCATCTACTCAAGGCCAGGGACCTCTTTTCTTTGAAAGCAATAATTCTCCCTTTAAAATACTCTGAAGACAAAAAGTAAAGTTTAATGTGTAGCAGTGTTTTGTCTTTAACTTTTGCAAAGTGCCCTCGAGAATCTGTTTCTGCCGAACACTTAGCCACTATTTCCATATGGCTTTTGTTGTATTTTTCACGACTTCCTATTTCATCAGAACCTTTATCCATTTTTAATTAAGGCTAAAAACACAGAAAGAGGAAGAAAATGGGATATCCATGACTGGGGTTTGAAGGCAGTTGTATTTTCTCACATTTCTGTGAATAAAAATGTTTAAAAGGCCTGTTGAGTCACTGATGAGCAATAATTACAAATACTGTGGAACCTTTTTTCCCCCTCTGTCCAATAAATACACGGTAACATAGCTGCTACATCTGGTTCAGAGGAAAACAAAGAAGATGATAACAGCATTTGCATGTTGTGGCATTTACGATGGGTGATAAATATACTCTTAATATGCTTTGCCACTATTTTCTCCAATTAGATTAACTATGCTGGAGGATGTTGAGGATGGGCCGTCTGCCTGCAGAGCCACAGTTACCTTCAGAAGATAGATGGGTTGTGCGTGGCAGTTTAACATAGCAGCTACAGATCACTTCATGTGTTGATGAAAATATGCACCACAAGCTTATATAACATATTCCCACATAGACACAGAGGATTCAAAACTGCTAGTGAGTGGTTTTTATTTAAACACTGGAACTCTCTGAGCTACATGTGGAAATGCATCTATGCAAATAGCCTTGTGAAGAATTTCATACAGCAGTTTATATTTCTGCAATATCTGAAGAAGGGAAATCTGAGACTAGCTGTGATGAAAGTATAGAATATAGACTTTAGAAGAGCTAAAGATTGAAAATTAAATTCCAAAATCCAACTCCTCCTCCTTTTTCTCCAACTATGCACATATCTGTTTATACATGTGAATATTATGACTCCTAATAATAGTTCAGTATAATGAAAAATAAGGATCGATCGATCTATCTATCTATCTATCTATCTATCTATCTATCTATCTATCTATCTATCTATCTATCTATCTATCTATCTATCTATCTATCTATCTATCTATCTATCTATCTATCTATCTATCTATCTATCTATCTATCTATCTATCTATCTATCTATCTATATCAGCGTTTTTGGTGCTGACACCCATGCACTGCTGAAGCATCCTTTGCTCAAATGATCACTGACCATCAGGTCACTGGATTCATTTATTTTCCTGCTTTATCCATGAGGGTTGGGATGTAGGTGCGGTTCACCCTGGACGGGCCACCAGTCTATCACTGGGCCACACAGACACAAACAAGATAAATGGACACCCAGTCTCACACTTACAGTTTTTCTCAGTCGCTTTGGTACATTTCTCAGATCAGAATTGAAATTCTCAAAACTACTTGTTCAATGTTCACATCATTGTGTCACTTGTGCACATCAAAAAAGCAGTTTCTCATTTCTTTGAACAAGTTGCAAATGCATTTGTCATCCATGCAAATGATAATGTACAATTTTCTGCTGTTTCCTACATTATCAGTTGTTTATGTCATGTTGATCAAAATGTATTATCTCTGTCTCTGTTGAATAGTCTCACCCCCCACAACATTTAGGCATTAGTTCATCGCATAAGTCTTTACATGCAAAATGGTTGAACAAGTTGTCATGATATGTCAGCATATTTCTATACATTTCCATTAGACTTTGTTTCTAAATCTGGCCTGAATTGGTAAATTGTTCCCAGGTGAATCTTGACTTTCTGTAATGAAGGGAAATATGTCAAGCATTAGATCAACCAATGATCAACCAGTTTTCTGAAATAGCTCAAAGGTGCATCTCATGAACTATCAGCTGGCAAGTATACATATAGCCGGAGCACAACACAATGTTACAATGTCTGACAATGGAAGGACAAGGAATTGGACGGGGTCAACAGCCAGAGAGAAGAAGAAGAGGAAGAGGAGTGAGGCTGCGTGGCAGAGGAGTTGGGAGGCAAAACAGAGGAAGAGGCAGAAGAGGCCGAGGACATATGCGCGTTCCTGATGAGATAAGAGCTACACTTGTAGACCATGTTCTCAATCATGGGCTTACAATGGCCGAGGCTGCTCGAAGGGTGCAGCCAAATGTTGGGAGAACAACTGTGTCCTCAATCGTTCAGACTTTTTGTCGACAGAACAGGTATGTAATCTAACAATAGGCACTGTACTGTAATACTGTATACTTTCTGTAATGCTTCATACAATATGACAGTATTCTACTTTCATTTTACAATATACAGTAAGTATACTATATACAGTGACATTTTATCTTACTCAATTTTGTGTTTTGCATTACTATATTTTTTCCACATAGGATTGCAAGACAACTTCACAGGGGTGGCAGAGGGCCCCTTTTCACACATGAACAGGAGGAGGCTATTTGCACCATGGTTGTACAAAACAATGCCATAAGACTAAGGGAGATAAAAGAGTGCCATTATAGAGGACAACAACATCTTTGCAAACATCCAAACAATCAGCATCTCAAATATTGACAGGGTGCTGAAAAGACGTCAAATGAATATGAAGCAGCTGTACACTGTTCCTTTTGAAAGAAATGGTGAAAGAGTGAAGGAGCTGCGCTACCAGTATGTACAGGTCAAACATGTATGAACATCTTTGCAAACATGACTAAGCAATTTGACTGTCTTATCCGTACACATGACACAAGCACTTGTGATTCTGATGCACTGACACGTTCATTGACACAGATATTTAATTTTGAGAGATGAACTAAGGATTTTGAGTAAGAGACTGGCTTTTGCATGGTGTTTTGCTATTTGTACGAACTGTTTTGGAGAAATGCACTTACTGTTTTGCAAATGTCGAGGATGATCTGAGAAATGTACCAAAGCGACTGAGAAAAACTGTAATGGCCACTTTAGAAACCTCAGTCAACCTAACATGCATGGTTTTTTTTTACCATTAGAGGATGCCGGTGTACCCAGAGCAAACTGCACAAAAAGCTTTGAGGCGCTAACAGCGCTAGCCACTGCACCCCTATGCTTGTCAGTTACTTTATTTTATAGAGGGTATGCATTGACGTCACTTCCCCACTGGACCACGTCCCCTTACTGGCATTGAGTGGCAAAACATCAGCAAAAATGGCTGCAACTAGTGGGGTAAAATGTGGAAATGACGGGATAACAGCTGATTATCGGCTTAAATTAAAGGCAGTTGGACTTGACAGTGACCCGTACAGTAACCCAAAGAACCAGTGGTCCGTGGACATTAATATTTGGCCACGAATCGAGTTTCCTGATATTTATATGTACTTAATTTCTACGCCGGGGAAATACGCGAAGCAAAGCTTGAAGGCATACAAAAGTCTTGACGCTTGGTCCTACTTCAAGGCAGGATTTGTTGGCGAAATTAAAGTAATGAGGACACCGAACTTTATGATTTGACCGTTTAACGTTAGCTATCCAAAAATCCAACATTACCTGATTCAAAATGGGAACCGCAAATCCACGTTTCGGTGCCTGGAATCCAGTTGTTTCTGTGAATTGCAGCGATCCATTTGTCTCTTTTAAGCTTATTTTTCGGCAGTCTGTAAAACGATAACTCCGATTTCTTGCTAAATCTATGAGTACAGTCGATCCCACAACAGCTCTTTCCCATTTTAGATGTTTTTAGACTGTGCTCAAACTGAAAGTTTACGCTGCCACTCGGTCTTTCTGCCACTCAGTGGGCGTAGCCCGCTGAACATCTGTGACGCCATGCCCATTCCCTCTATTTCCATGCATCCTGAGAAAAAGATGCAAATGATACTGGTATGATGTAACAATATAACATGCATAACATCTCTTAAATACAGCAGAAATTAAACAAGAACATAGTTGATTAGATGGAGAGTTTTTCTTTTTTCTGTTTTTCTTGGAGTTTTTCAAGGTGCAGCAGTTAGCACTGTTCTCTGACCTCAGAGCTTCCTGCTTCTAGTCCAGCTGAGGTTTTTCTATCTGGGCTTTAAATGTTCTCGCACAGATGGATTTTCTGTGGGCAACATGGCTTCTTCCCACACTCCAAAAACATCGGTGTTTCCAGATTGACCATGGACATGAGTGTGAACAAACATGGTGGTTTTTCTCCAATCAGGTCATAGAATCTGGTAACACACCATCAAGCAGCCCTGACAGGTGCGCTCAGCTACACCTTCTTCACACCTTATCCATTCTAGTGCAAGAACAAAACAGCTTTACTTCTCTGACCACAGAAGTTGTCCCCCGTTACTTTGGTTTTGTGATCTCAGTGAAGAAGTGGTCACTATTGAGGCACAGTTGAAGCAGCGGAAGTCCAGAAACTCATTCACTCTGCAAGAGCATAGAATGAAAATAACTGACAATTTGAAAGAATAATACTCAGGCCTGCTGTGTTTCAGTTCTTGTAAATCCCTCACTGGAGTATGGAGATGCAACTAAATGAAATTTGAATCAAAAGGAAGACAGGAAACATCAGCCACCTTCTTAACGTATTTATTTTCACTGTTGGACAGTAGAAATGCAATCAAATTCTCCAGATACAGATCTCCTATCTCCAGAAATACTTAAGATAAAATCCACATGAACATTTTAAACATTTGCTTGTTCATACATATATAATCTGGATGCAGCAGGGTATCTAACTGTTAGTGATGGTTTAAGATTTTGAATGTATGTTGTTTTATAAACAGCTGCTAGTGTAAGTGCTGCTGTAAAATCACCTACTGCAGGGCGCAAATAAAAAACTAGGGCTAACAACACACACAAAAGTGCGTATGATTAATCTAGTTTTAAAGCATCATCATTGTTTTAACAAAAATCTAGCACATGATCATGTTCAACCTCAGTTTCCTGTGTCTCAGCACAGATGGTTGCATGGTTGTGTGTGATTGAGGCAGGTCATATGGGAGAGGAAATAGCTCTGAGACGAGAGTGGCCCTGTGCGCTGGCCAGCAAATTTTGTAATAAAAAGCTTCCAGATGGAAGTTTGGATCCATCCAAGGTTTTTGTGCACATATTGTAGTGATGAAGTGTAGTTTCAACAAAGTACAAGTTTGAACTACGATTTTCAAGTGAAGCATATTTTTGCTGACCCAAACCCTACAAGCTGTGCTTAATTATATTATTATTTATAACTTATAATTATTAACATCACAGTACAGCCGACTCCACTCAACAAAATGAGGACAACAATCTTATTCATTAGCCAGTCTTCAACGCATGAAAGAAGAAAACATGTTAGCATTCTGACAGACATTTAAATAACTGTAGCCAACAATCAGACTCATTAGTAGATAACAGGATACTTGTGCCTTGTCTGTATCCTGAGCCAGCTGGCTGCTCCTGTCTCCTGCCACCTGTCTTTCATATTCCAACTCACAGAGCTGCAGGACTCGCCGCCTGTCTGTTGCTCCATGCACAGCCGCAACATCAAAAATACTGTCTGGCGCTCTTGCTCCCTGCTTCTTTGGTGATGATAGCATGAGTTTGTTTTTCTGACAAATGTTTCTGAATTAATTGCTTCCCATTTGTTTAGTAAAGCATTTTAACAATGTTATTTCAAACAACTGCGTTGTGTATCCTTCAGCATCACTAATCTGCTGAGCAATGTCATCTTCAGTTCCTCCATTTCTTTGTGAGCGTTCTGCTTTGGCATTTTGAGGACAGGGTCCAGAGGATTCAAGACATCGTTCAGATTACTGCCTGTGATGAACAATGATTCACTTTCACAAAGGACCCGAGTGTGAGATAAATCCAAGTTTATCATTGTGAAAGTGCCAAAATCAGAATTAGAAAACTGCCTGTTATTCTCATGACATGCATTGGTAGTTCAGTGGTAGAATTCTCGCCTGCCACGCAGGAGGTTAAAACTGCTGACTTCCTGGTTGGTCAAATGGACCATTGTTTTTAGGCTCATCTGTTCCAAGACCCCCATCACATGCTCTAAACAGATAAACTTCCTTGGAGAGACTCAGGGGGGTCGTCTGACAGCCGTCTCATTGTCTTTAAGGGTTTAAGACCATCTCATGACAACAAAACCCCCTTGACCAATTCTAAAAGGATGTCTGTTGCTCTGCACACCACAGATAAGTTACTTACTAACTGAAAAGTCATAAGGTGTGACTTTTTCAACTAACATCTGATACCATGTCTGTGTGACCATCTGTTTCCTGTTTTTGTCAATTGTCTATCTATACATTCACTGTTCCAAATATGGTCAAAGTTTCCTGTCAGTTTTACCAAATAAATAGCTTCCTGCAAAGGAGGGTCTTTGGGAAGCATTTGCTGTCAGGGGGCTGCCCCTGTCAGTGTTGCTTTCCCCTCCTGCAGGAGCGCCTGAAAAATCATTCCTAGTCTCCGGTGTCTTTTTCTAAGTTAATTAATGTATGTTGATGACTTTTTAACCTAACATTTTGGTGCCGAAAGACCCGGAATCTCTCGAGCTGCGACGATTGGGGTGGCGTAAGATTCAACGGGCCATCTAAAAATCTGTCGACAGCCGGTTCCCGACTTCAGGGACGGGGCCAGGTTGATCTTGCACTGTTCCAGAGTCCAGACGACGAGATTTCCCAGCCAGGGAAGGGCACTAGGAGACTGGTGAGAGACCTCTTTTGAGTGAAATTTCTGTGTATACTAACAAGAGGTTAGCGAAAAGGGTGTTTGGCGGCGGGTCGGGGACCTGATTTAATGAGGCATAGGGGCCTCTAAAAATACTGCCTAAAGAGCAGTGCGTAAGACCAACATCTAACTCGGTCGGGGACCGGCTTTTGAAGTCTGGGACTTTAAAAGTACAGGATAACGAGGAGAGGTTTCTTGGAAATGATTTTTAATGGTTGTGTTTTATGTTTGTCTAATGTTTGTCTAATGTTTGTCTGATGTTTATGTCTGTTCAATGTGGGGTTTCCAAAATTGAGAGGAAAAATTTAAATTGTTCACTAAAATATTAGGCTAAAACCAAACTGTTGAAAAAGGAAACTTGTGTTCTGAGAGAAACTTAGGAAAGAAAATAACTGACGAAAAATAGCAGAGGCGTGGTTAAGCTGAAATTTATGCTTAAAGAATCTCAAAAGATGCTTAATTGATGGGGAGACGTCCTCAAACTTAAGAAAATGGAGACAAATCTTGCAAAATAATAATATAGGGAACTTAAAAAGAAGTAAATGGACTAATTTAAGACTAGAAGAAAAAAACAAGAAAGTAACAACCTGTGATGAAGAGACTGAGGAGGGGAGAGAGCTGCAGGCTGCAGCTGCCCAAAGCTCTGTGTCTGTGTGTGACTCTGTGTGTGTGTATGTGAGAAACACTGTCTGTGTGTGTGTATTCATGAAACCTTGTGAAACAGCTGCAGAGTTTGCAGAGCCAAGCTGCAGAGAGAGTGTGTGTGTGAAAGCATGCTCCGCTTTACGAGCGGCTGCAAGGCTCTGTGTCTGAGGGAGAACTTTTTTGTGTTTCTGGAAAAAGGGGGGTTTTCAGTGGTGAAGTGAAGTGAGCTCTCCTTTTGGAGGAGACGTAGAGATGTGGAATAATATAGTTTGTTCTATCATTCTAAGCCCTGAATGAAGGCATAGAATCATAGAAGTTTCAAATTGGGTTTCGTACAATGAAATTAGCGCCGCTGTATTTTTAGAATACAGTGGAAGAGTGTGTTCATGAGCCTACTGTCATTTGTATGTCAGTGACATTTTACACAGAAAGGGGTGTGTGCAGGAGTAACAAACCCGTTGTACAATCTTTTTAGAAAAGAAGAACTCTGAGTGCATACTAGCCTATTCACACTGAAAATGTGTACATTTGTGATCAGTGTTGCTATCATTTAGGTTGTGAGTTCATCTGAAATGCACCAATTGAGTTTGGTTATTGTAGTTTGAGGAGAAGTAATTTACACATTTGCAGTGATACACAAACCCACATGCAGATGATCTGAAGTTGTGTTTAATGTTAGTGGGTTTTTGTCTATGTGTAGTTTACACATGGGAATTTATCCCACAATTTTCTTAAGACTTCTATGAGTTTTCATAGAAGAGCGTGCATTTGCGTTGCAGCATGCAAACAGAAGATTAAGAATCTCCTGAAGACGTTTATAAGTACTCATGATTTATCTGGAGATAATTTTCTGATAATTTTCTGACAATTTTCTGACAATTTTCTGACAATTTTCTGGCATTTCTTTTTGATTTGGGGAAAATAGAGCTCAACAACAGTTGAGAAGGCATTATTTGATAGAATGCCTCCTTTAAGTCCGACGTTTTGTGACTGTGAATTATTGTTTATACATACAATATATATATATAAGTTCACTGAAGACTACTGTTTACGTTGCAGGAGAGTTGCTGCACTGACAGTTTTTGTGTGGTGATACTTTAATAAGACCATAACCTACTTGGGTTGAAGTAAGAACGTTAATCAATGAGAAATTCTGTAGTCTAATCTACGGTGGGAGACAGAGTTTAAAAGGTTTTTGCCCCCATCTAATCTGGTGATGGGAGGGGGGATCTCTGAGGGACATAGATATCCAACCCTAGAGAATCATTAAGTCAGACTTGCCGACCTGCCAGGATGCAGAGGTCAAGAAGTGGGAGGGCCACTTATCTGGGGAGGAGTCAGGACTCAGGCAGTCCTGACCCCCTCTATCCACTGTTGACATTAGAAACAATGCTCTTGCAAAAAGAAAAAAGCATTTGGCTAAATGAAGGTGCTACTGCAACTAGCTACTGTAACTTCAGAAGGCCTTTGTCTGGAGCGAAGCAAACTGGTGCTTCCAAGGAAGTTGTTCCCCCTGGTGGCTAAGTTGAGCCATAGGGAGTTTCTATGGCTCAACAGGAGGGAGTGGGAGTATGTAAGGGTACATATGATACATCATGAGGATTAAATACTAAATACCCTTTAAAAAAATTTTTTAGTAGGAGTTTTCCGACATGTTGCAGATACAACATGAAAGGACCTATCCATTTGAAGTTGTTCATATGGATTTCATTCTTGGAGTGAACTAATGGCATGTTAAGTTAAGGCTGAAGAAAGCCATGGCCTGAATGCCGGCCATTAGTCGAACTGTACATGAGAATCGTCTTCTTGTACGCTGCTGTTTTCTTCCTCTCCCCCTCTCCTAAAGCAGGAACTGCTGAAACTGGGTAACCGGATCCTGAGTCGAGTGGTGAAACGTCATCACTCCGTCAGGACGGGCCCTTTTTGCTGTCCAGATCAGGACACCGGCAGCAGTAAAGGCTGCTGAATGATCTACTGCGTTCACCAGTTGCAGTGAAAGCTAGCAGAGAAATGCCAGGCTCGAGTAGTGCAGGAAGTCGGGCGGTACCACAACCTTTGCCCGCCGAAGTAATCAACTGATGCCTATCTCGCCAGCCCAGCCTGAAGAAGAAGACTAGTCAAACTGACTTGCGACAACAAACTAGGAGAGGAGTCCGAGGAATGGAAGAGACTTTTTCACTACTGAGTCATGCTGACATAATGACTGAGATTACGATTACGATTCCGACTATTACTGTCTTTGTACTGTCCTGTGTTTTCATTACCTGTATGTTTACGATGACACTGGAGTGTTTTATTTTGTTTACTGTTGAAGTTTCAAAATGATAAAAAAGGAGGGAAATGTGAGATTAATCCAAGTTTATCATTGTGAAAGTGCCAAAATCAGAATTAGAAAACTGCCTGTTATTCTCATGACATGCATTGGTAGTTCAGTGGTAGAATTCTCGCCTGCCACGCAGGAGGTTAAAACTGCTGACTTCCTGGTTGGTCAAATGGACCATTGTTTTTAGGCACATCTGTTCCAAGACCCCCATCACATGCTCTAAACAGATAAACTTCCTTGGAGAGACTCAGGGGGGTCGTCTGACAGCCGTCTCATTGTCTTTAAGGGTTTAAGACCATCTCATGACAACAAAACCCCCTTGACCAATTTTAAAAGGATGTCTGTTGCTCTGCACACCACAGATAAGTTACTTACTAACTGAAAAGTCATAAGGTGTGACTTTTTCAACTAACATCTGATACCATGTCTGTGTGACCATCTGTTTCCTGTTTTTGTCAATTGTCTATCTATACATTCACTGTTCCAAATATGGTCAAAGTTTCCTGTCAGTTTTACCAAATAAATAGCTTCCTGCAAAGGAGGGTCTTTGGGAAGCATTTGCTGTCAGGGGGCTGCCCCTGTCAGTGTTGCTTTCCCCTCCTGCAGGAGCGCCTGAAAAATCATTCCTAGTCTCCGGTGTCTTTTTCTAAGTTAATTAATGTATGTTGATGACTTTTTAACCTAACACCGAGAATTAATACATTTTAATATATAACCATTGAAATGCATCTCTTTTTAAGGTTTAGCAACTATCGCAACAATGGGATACTTTCTTTTGTCAATTTTTAAAAACACATTACAGTTTTTCTCAATCACTTTGGTACATTTTTCCAATCATTCTTGCAATTTGCAGAAGATCAAGTGCATTTCTCAAAACAGTTTGAACAAATAGCAAAACACTGTGGATCACCTGCAAAAGCCAGTCTCTTGCTCAAAATCCTTAGTCCATCCCTCAAAAGCAAGTTTTTGTGTCAATATACTTGTCAGTGCCATCAGAATGTTTAATCATTGTGTCATTGTGTACAGATAAGACAGTCAAATTCATTAGTCATGTTGGCAATTGAAGGCACTTTGAAGGGACATGTTGATGTAAAATGTGGTTTAGGTGTGATGACAAGTGTTGTACATTTGACCTCATATAATGTATACGTGTAAGATTGATTGGAAAAGACAAGATTCACATTTACAGAATGACTTCTTCATTGGCAAACATTGACATTGCAGTCCGTAAAGAAAAAAAAAGACAGCACTGCACATAACAAAGGTGAAATACAATACGTAAGTGTAAACATAGGTCAAAAATATAAACATAGGTCATACAGTAGGTAAACAAAAAAATATGAACAACTCCCCAAATTCTAATCTCAATCCTGATCTTCAGCTTCTTCCCGTTCCTGTCTGTTAGGCCACAAATTCTCATCCACGTCACACCTGATGTCCTCCCGTGCAAGGCAGCGTGGATAGTATCTTCTTGCATGCCTAATCCATGCTCTGCAGGAATCTGCAGTAATGTCTTGGCATGCTGCATCCATTGCAGCCAGAAGGGTCACTTGTGTGTGTGGCTCTCGGTCATACACCTTCCACCTCCAGGCTGAGAAAAATTCCTCAATGGGGTTGAGGAATGGGGAGTATGGTGGTAAGAACTCCATCACCATTCTGTTATGGTTTGCGTACCACTGCCTTACTAGGTTTGACTTGTGGAAGCTTACATTGTCCCATATTATGGCATATTTGGGCTGGGCCATATTCTCGGCTGGGCCACCTAGGATATGATCCCTGTACAAAGTGTCTAGGAATGCTATTAGACGTTCAGAGTTGTATGGACCCATCAGTGGAATGTGTGTCAGCACACCGTTATCTGATATTGCGGCACACATAGTTATGTTGCCACCCCTTTGGCCTGGCACATCAATGGTGGCTCGATGTCCAATAAGGTTTCGACCCCGTCTTCTGTGCTTTGTCAGATTGAAGCCAGCCTCGTCCATGTAAATGAAGTGACAGGGTGGATCACTAGCTTCCAGTTCCATCATGCGCTAAATACAGAAGACAAAATGTTCTTCCTCTTCCTACTCCTCCACCACGCAGCTTCACCCCTCTTCCTGTCCTTCTTCTTGGCTGTTGTCCTTCCATTGTCAGACATTGTAACTTTCTATTGTGCTCTGGTTACCTATATACTCCCCAGTAGATTGTTCATGAGATGCTCCCTTGAGCTCATTCAGAAAACTGTCGATCATTGGTTGATCAACTCTTTTCATTAGAGAAAGTCTAGATTCACCTGGGAGGAATTTACCAATTTAGATCATATTTACAGACAAATGTCTTATGGAAATGTATATATGCTTGACATGTTATGATGGCTTGGTAAATCATTTTGCATGTGAAGACTTATATGATGAACTATAGCCTAAATGTTTTGGGGAAAGAGACTATTTGATAGATTCCTATAACAAAGCATTTTGATTAGCATGACAAAAGCAATTGATAATGTACGAAAAAACTGAGAATTGTACACAATCATTTGCATGGATGGACAAAAGCATTTGCAATTTGTTCAATGCAATGAGAAACTGCCTTTTTCATCTGCACAAATGGCATGATGATGTGAAAACTGAACAAGAACTTTTGAGAATTTCAATTCTGATGTGAGAAATGTACCAAACCAATTGACAAAAACTGTAATACTGGGTCTGTTTCAGACATTTTATTGAGATTAAATCAGTTTTGGTATTTATACTCCATATGGCCACAAATTCTCCTTAGGTTTCTTCTTCTTTAGTACAACTTAAGACGTCTGTTTTATCTAACTAGTTTTCCATGCATCTCTTTATCTGAACCACATCCCTGCTGTTCTGAGATCCTTACACTGGCTCCCTGTAACTCAGAAAATAGAAGTCAAAGTACTTCTATTATTTAATAAGTCACTGAATGGTTTAGGTCCAAAACACATCAGAGACTTGTTGCCATGTCAACCATCCAGACTTATCAGGTCTCCTGGTTCAGGTCTGCTCCGTGTCCCCAGAATCAGAACCAAATATGGAGAAGCAGCGTCCAGCTTTCATGCTCCACAGATCTGGAACAATCTGCAGGAACACTGAAACCCTCGGTTCCTTTAAATCAAGATTTAAAACTCATAACGGAAATAGTTAAACTATTCAAAAAAAACTGAACAAACAAAAAAAACACCCCAGAAAAAACACTTTACTATTAACTAATGAACTTCCTCTCACGGACTTTCAGAAATGCTCTGCTGGCGTATACCACTGATTCAACGGTCACAGCTGTGTGATGGAGAATAGTTGATATTCAACTCAAGCCGGGGCTCACACACCTGTCTTTAGACGATCATCAAATCTCTGCTGAAGAACACCATGACCACTAGATCATTCAGCCATTCATTCACCAAAGCTTTATCCTGCTCAGGGCCACTCAACCGTCACAGGGCCAGCACCAACACAAGCAATCATTCATGGTACTAAATCATTTGTATAAAACAAATCAGGTGTAATCATAAACATGAGCCTTGAATTCCCAAGACAATAGATCTTCACTGAGAGGAATCAGCAGTTAGAAGCTTCCCTCTGAATTTCTGTATGATATTAACACACAAAGACAAAAACAACAAGCTGGTGGTCACTGGAGCTGACTCTGACCTGCTGACCTGTGACACACTCCTGCTGCACATACTCACTTCCATCCAGCCATTTCCACCGGCCCTCCCTGTAAGCCGTCACTCACTCCCTGCAGCAGTGACCCCTGTCAGGCCAGTGTCACTTTGGGAGGACAGGGTTTTCTTGCCATCCACACGCACCCACTATTTCTGTTGTTTATTTATTTGTTGGTGTCGCTTGGTTCACCCGTGTCTGCCTTCATCCCGTCCTCACTTTTCAACTAAGCACCTAACTGCTGTCACAGTCCAATGTCTTTTCTATCAACTTGCCACCTCTGACTACTTCACCTGTCGCCACATCCACTCTTAACTTCCAGTCAGTTTCTTAGAACTTTTCAGATACTTTTTTCCCCCTCTCTCTTTTTCTAAACCAATTTGTACATGTGCATATCGTCTTTCATATAAAGCATGAAAGGTAATACTAGAGGGATGCCAAGTACGAGTCAGTTCATGAGCCCCTGTAACCTGGTATGATTGTAAAAATGCTAAGAAGGGCTTGCTTTTGTGGCTGCAAAGAATATTTCAACAAATAAAGGTATGCTGTGCAGCAAGAGGATATTGAAGTTTATGATCACAAATGACCACTGAGGATGCGTCCTATTCTCTTTCCCTAAAGCCAGTAACAAACTTCTTTCCATACATCGAGGGAAAAGATGGCTGAAAAATGAATACCCAATCTGAAAATCACATTATTTTAACATTTGTGAGCCGATTAGAGCTCAGATCTGTATTGTTTTCCCAGCTCAAGATTTATTCCCTATCCTCCTGCCACTTCTCCTCTGTACTCAACATTTCTGATTTTTGATCATTTGGAAATTCTGATACAATTACACTTTTTGTCAAGAAAAGACTTGATCTATCATTCCTGCCTCCTGGTCTGCTGAATTTCTGCATCTGGGTCCTCCTGTACGTCTTATTTGTAATATAGAAAATGGATTAAAAAAATAAAAATAGTTTAAAGTTGGAAATGAGTTGTGTGAAACAGAAAAAAAAAAAAATTGCCTTAATTTGGCCTTTGCTCAAAAGGAACAATGAATGAGTTCCACTTACAAATGCACAGCTTTGTGCAGAAGATGTTTCATCTGAACTTTCTTGTAGTGACATGGTGACATATGCAAGAAAGCATTGTGATGACAGACAATTGGATGAAAGACAAATGCTGCCTAACTATATTTGGTTCATTGTAAATGCTTCAAGACAATTTTACACGCATACAGTACAAAATATGTACTTGGCTGAAAGTTTCCTGTCACTATGAAAATGTTAAGACTGTTGTGGGGAAAAAAACACCTAAAATACCCCTGTATATATTTAACCACAAGGTGACAATAATAAGACTGAAATAATACAATAACTCTTAAGAGTAAAGACTAAACTCAGAATAAATGACTAGACTTCAGTGAATTTTAACAATCCCTGGATGCAAATGGTCAAGCAAACATCTCTGGAAGTAGATTAAGGAGTGACACCGTGAATCAATACCACAACCGTTTTACCAGAGAAGAGCGAAGTGCTTTAGACAAAATAACACATAGTTCTCATAACACATCCTTGCAACTGCATTAATCCAAAACAATACTCTACGTATGAGTATAATTATGATCAACTCATAGAGTAAATTGAAACAACACATTTCCATCATAACCATCAGGATTTTTCAAAATTTGCTAGAATAAATAGAGATCAGAAGTTAATTGTTATCTTTTTTCCCACTGCCAAGGGTTTACCCTAAAACTACTTGTTTCCTCGAAGTATCCTGACCAGAGTACCACTTGTTGAGATTTCCCGGTCCTAAGAAACACTGCTAACAAGCACTTTTGTGGAGGCATAGGAGCAAGTAAAGAGAAAGAGGCTGTAATTTAATTGCAGCCAGACAGTCGTGAAAAGAAAGGCCCTAATTGCTGCTACACCTGCAGCAATCCCTCCATATGCTTTAATTGTTCTACATTTTTTATGAGAATGCCACTTTCATCAAAAAGTTTTGTACTGTCTGGAATCCAACAAAACAATCTTGGGGCTTTCAACTGGTTCCTTTCAACGTATTCATCCAATCTGGTCTAATACTGTAGAAGAGGTGGAAGACCTACATGTCAGGTAAGGAGGTAGATGCCCACATGCTGATGCCTCTTTTTTTCCACCAGTATCATTTTCTGTGTTCATTTTGAGGCCATGGAGAGAGATCTCACTACCAGACAGAGACCAGACATTGAGCTCCGAGGAAATAATTCTTCCTCCTTTGCAGTGTTTAATTGAGGCTGGACCACTTTACAAAATGATCCCTAACCTTTTTTGAAACTTAATCTCCAATCTAATTTTGAAATGTTTTGTTTTATTTAATTATTCAATTAATACTATCCCGAGGATGCTCTGTTTTCTTTACAGCTACTTGTCAATGTGACTTTTAAATAAACATAAACTGAATGATGTATTGAATGACTTCAACCATAATTTTGACTTTCTTTTTTTTTTTTTTTGGTCAAGCAAGTCTAAATCGTCTTGAAATATTGGATGTGACAGCACATTGATACCAAGTAATTATGGCATTACACAGTCATTTCAATTCACACTGATATTCAGCGTTGACTGGGTGTCACCATGCTGGAGTTCATCCACATGGAAGAGTCACTCGACTCCGCAGAGTGGACAGTTTCATATGAGATTTGATTCAAAGTGTTAGAGTCGTGTAGATCGAGAAGTGTCATTCTCAACTATATGAGGTTTATCTGAGCCAAATCCAATACAAAAGGCACAGATTAAGCACCCTTAGATAAATATTTGGATATGTTTCCAAACTGCTGCAAACACTCAGCATGTGGTTTAAACAAGTGAATGCCTCTTTAACATGTAATAAATGTAGGATTTGTGTCATAGCGCCAGCTTTCTTCACTTGCAGATATACTGCAGCTTCATCACCAGTACAATAACACGGAGCAACATTTGATGGATACATTTAACATCTAAAACTCCCCTCAGCCAGCTCTGTGTCATTCATTACTGCTTGATAAATGGCTCCACAAACCCCAAGAATTGTATCTATGGCTCCAGTGATCATAGATATGTCAATTAAATGATGAAGAGTATGAAACTGGTTTCATGCACTCAGGGACATGCCTCTGAAAGCATGTAGGAGCAAATACTTGCAGGATGTTGCAAAATTATTAAACATTAAAGAATAATTTTAACTGTAAATCCTAAAACCTCAGGATAGTTTTCACCTCACTGAGCCGAGGACCAGAGATGAGATTAGATGTTATTTTTATAGCCCATCACTGCACATAACTGTTGCCAGTTATTCTTATTTTGGTGACAATCACATTTAGATTTTGTTTCCTTTTTATGTCTAATTATGCTAATTTTAAGCTTATATACTGCCCATTCATCACAAAAGTAATTTCAGCTATCTTTACAGAGAAGAATAAAACGTCATACAGCTCTGTTCATTATAGTCCAAGCAACTGTATATAACTTATTTATAATCGAATTAGTTTATGTTTATCACAACATTATTATCACATTATAATACCCATACATTAAAAGTAGCATGGAAACCAACAACAGATTGCGTCACATCCTTGCAGGACAACTCTCACTCCACTTAGGCATTTGACGTGTTGTTTTTGTGCTATTTTAGTTATCAGTCACAAGAAGTAAAGAGGTTTTCCTAATTTTGTGTTGTTTCCCGTATTTCTCCGGGTTAATTTAAAGACCACCTATGAGGAAAGAGTCAGGATTATCTATTCATGGATAATGATTGATCAACCATTTCCTAAAGATTTGTCATTACAGAATATTGGAGTCTGTTCTTTATTCACACAGCATATGGTAATTTATTAAAATAAATTAGTAAATAGGCTACTTGTGCCTGACGCATAAGTTAAGTTTTCCTTGGTTGACTTATCACTCATTCAATATTGAACTAACCAATAACCAATGGTGAGCTAATTTTGTGGTTCTCCTTGTAAAGTTAAACAAACAATTACAACAGCTGTAATTTAATTAAGTTTTGGATTTTGCAGATACTTGAGCGTGAAATTTATTTTACTTTAATAAACAAGTTTGGAGATGGTCACGCATTATGCAGAGTGGAATGACTCCAATAAGCTTACAGCTACTCTGAAAGAGGAAATCACATAAAGAGGATGAAACACTCCCCATTTACATTTGGCCTGTTTGAGATGCTTTGCCAGTCAGCATCCCTTGCTCTCCTCTGCCACGTAAAAGTTGCAGACCTTCCTCTGGTGCATAAAGCAGCTTTGCATCGTGACTAGAAAGTTCTCAAGAGCCACATGGGAGCAGCTGACAATTCTGTGTCCTGTGACTTCAGTGTATATTTGAAAAATAATTCAAACGCTGATATTATTTGAGATGATTTAAGTCGTGATCCAGAGAGATAATAGAAAGATGAAAGAATGATACGAGGAGCCACGCTCCACTAAAAAAAACCATCAGAACGAATGAAGCAGTATAGACTACCCATACAAAAAGTACGAATAACTATTTTGTCTAAACCTAAGACATGTTACGAGTTAACTTTTATAAACCAATGATGCAGAACAGCCCTCTGCCTCGGGTCTTTTTGTTTTTCAAATAACAAATTGTGCAGCTGCCCCATAGGACGACCGTTCGAGGCATTAGTTGCGCACGACACGATGACATCAATGGGGATGAGGGATCCTGTGAAATGACTCCACCGTTAGTATGACGACAGTGACCGGGAAGTATAAATGGAGAGGAGAGAAGTTATCTGTTCATTCATACCTCCAGATTTGGCCTCAAGGGTCACAAACTGCTGCGAGAGTCTGACGGCAGCGACGGACACTGTTGGCGGAGACAGAGCTGGAGACGAACACGATCCCCATCTGTTCAGGTGAGCAGGGCGCGTTTCAGCAGAGCCTTCAGCTCAGATAGTTTCTCATCCATCTGGATGCAGAATGTTCGTTTTGCGTTATTTGAGCTGTTTCAAATAACATTATTCATCTGTCAAAACAGTTATACTCTAAAGACTTGTATTTTGGAACAATTAGGCTATTGCTTCAAGATTTTGTTGGAACCAAGGTCTAACAAGCTTTCATTTCGTATTAAGCTTTTCACGCCCATTATTGGATAACTTATTTTCGAACATAGTTCACAGTTTGGCGACATTGGAATATTATCTAATGTATTTTTTTCCCCCCCAACAGACGAGTAAACATATAGTTACCATGAAGTCGGCATGCCTGATCATACTGGCTTCTCTAGCGATCTGCAACTTGCGGGTGTCTGAAGGACAGAGCATCTCTGCAGAGGAGGAGACGGACCGAAGTGCCACCATAGACGACATCATCCTAAAGAGAGCGGAAAGTCTCCTGTTAAGGTCCATTCTCCAAAAACTACGGAATGAAGACGAGATAAATGGTGCGTAAAACGTTTCATCAGGATATTTTCAAGCAAAACCGGAATGGTTTCAGAACAATAATGTGTGTGTGAATATATATATATATATATATATATATATATATATATATATACATATATATATATATATATATATATATATATATATATATATATATATATATATATATATATATATATATATATATATATATATATATATATATATATATATATATAGTTTTTATGCTGTCATTCATGCACTATGCACTTTGTTTGTAAGTAGTAATCATATGATGTGACAATAAAGTTGATTGATTGATTGATATATATATATATATATATATATATATATATATATATATATATATATATATATATATATATATACATATACATATACATATAAACTTTTCATTTGGCCTAAGGGTAATTTCTTCCGACCATAATAGTGACGTCTAAATTGTTTTAGTCTAAAGTGGTACTGTATTGCCAGTCTCGAGGTTTGTGCGCACAACTGATGTAATTAGATATATTAATACTTAATGGATATAAGTAATGTTTAACATGTTATTTTAAAAGATGGAGTGCAAGGTAAAATTTGAGCAATATGGACTATGATATTATTTCACAATTTACGCACGAGGCCCGGAGCTGGAAAGAACCTTTTTACTGTAGCTACAGTGAAACTTGATGCTTGTTTGGGTATTATCAGATAAGTCTTTCCCCCATTTTCCCCCTATAGATGGGTTCTTCTCTCAGCCAGAATGGGTGACAAAACGACAACATCCCGGTAAGAGATACATCAGCGAAGATTTTGAGAAGCGGCAGCATCCAGGCAAGAGAGAGGGGGATGAGGACGAGCAGTACTTGGATGTGCAAAAGAGACAACACCCGGGCAAGCGCGCAGATGGAGCGCACTCGTTCATGGCGTACCAGAAAAGGCAGCATCCGGGAAAGCGCTCCACGACCGGACTCGTCTCTGACGACCCCGTTGTAATGCTCAGCGAACTTTCCAAACGCCAGCACCCAGGCAAGCGTTACCTGGTGTTGCACAGCAAACGCCAGCACCCAGGTAAGCGCCGTCCCGGGGACGAGGAGGGGGATTGGGATGCGGAGGAGGAGGAGGAGGAGGAGGAGGAGGAGGAAGACCTACCTGAGATGGAAAAGCGCCAGCACCCCGGAAAACGCTTTTGGGATAACCAGAGTCCGGAGTTAGGCACAAACAGCCCGTGTGATGTTTTGGAGACTGAGAGCTGCAGTAAGACCAGTCTGCTGCTCGACTTTTTAGATAACATTAACAAGAGTCACGCCGAGGAGAAGAGACAGCACCCGGGGAAAAGGTTTGCGCCGGAGGAGGATCTAGTGGAAGAAGGAGAGTAGAGATGAACCACAGTCTGGTCTGCGCGCACTGCTTTACTGTTAACAAATAAGTGTAAAAACAATGAATTCGGAGGAAAAAAAAATCTATTTGAGCCCTTCTCTTTGATAGTTGCTTTAAGTATTTCTGATATATTCTTTGGGGCACTTGTGCCTAATTGTAGTCCAAACTTTGAACTTTGCTGTAAATACATAGTTTTCAGAACAGTTGTGCCATATGTTTATCCCTTATTTATAATTCCTATAGGTATTAAGAATGCATTTTGTTTCATAGATCATTTATGGTTACCCTATAGGTTTGACGCATTAAGCCTGAATTATGGTACTGCGTTAAATCGATGCAGAGCCTACGCCGTGGGTACGGCGTGGGGTACGGCGAGGCCTACGGCGTAAGGTACGCGGCATCGCATCGTAGGGTGCGCGTCGCCGCGTACCCTACGCCGTAGGATCTGCGTTGGTGTAACGCGGAACCATAAATCATCCTTTAGTGGCATCAGCGATGTCGCCTCTGTGAGGCAACATAAGCTCTTTGGTGTAGCGCATGCTTGACTTGGGATATGATGGAAACGGCTGTGTTTAGAGCTAGGAAATCCCTCCATTGATTTAGTTGTGTTTTATTATTTTCTACTCATGTAAAAATATAAAGTTTACCACAGCAAATAAAGTGTGTCACCGATTATTTTTTCTCCATTAGGTCAATTACAAA
The DNA here is from genome assembly GCF_033807715.1 of Cololabis saira. Taxonomy (NCBI): domain Eukaryota; kingdom Metazoa; phylum Chordata; class Actinopteri; order Beloniformes; family Belonidae; genus Cololabis; species Cololabis saira. The sequence goes on from NC_084598.1 coordinate 19,194,196, forward strand.
GCAACCTTTGTTTAAAATTCCATAACTGATGTTTTTGTTAGATAATATCATGCGCTGATTTAAAAAAAAGAAGATGAAGCGCAAGAAGAAGGTTAATAATTTGCTGTATTTATAATAGCTAAGTGCATGTCTTAGTACTAATAAATGTTGATCCAGTCGTACAGTTTAATTATGTGTAGTCTGACAGAGTGGCTCTTCAAGGTGGATAATGCAGCCCAATAGCTGGCTGCTGGATGTCTGCTTTGTTTAATTGGGTCCATTCCACCGGAGCAGCTGTCCACAGGCCTGATCAATATGCAAATGAATCAACACACATCAGGGGGAGAGATGAAGACACGGTGGAGCTGACATTTCAACAGCTCCAGAGGGATATTCTAAACAAGCGCGAGGACTTAACAACGTGGGACTTAATGGGTTAAAGCCAGGATTTCCATTGACTCAAAAGTGTATGAACCTGGGTTAGATCACCATGTTAACCAAACTTGAACTCTGAACCTGCTCAGAGCTTCTTTTCATGATCATCTCAACTCATGTATATAATATCAAGTAAAAGTACTGAATTATTATTATGATATTTAGTAGTAGTAGTGTAGTAGTAACCTAATTTAATTATAATGCAATATGACTTCATGAAGTAGTTGGTGAAGGGCGTTTTACTTGAACCTGTAAAGCTTTTGACCAGGAGCTGATGCTGTATGAACAACTCATCATATGTCAAGTAAACCCATCAAACTCATGGACGTCTTGCTGTTACAGTTAAAGTGTAGACTATGTCTCAAATTGCAGTGAGAACCATGAATGTTTTATCTTTTTATAATTTTACCTGATATCTTGACAAATCCCTTCCACACTCCCCCAGTTTCAAATATAATTTAGATTAAAGTAAAAGATTAAAGATGAAAGTAAACATCTCCATCTTGCACATTTTCCCTTTTACGGTCCATCGACACCACTCTCTTCAGATGAAAATCAGGGCTACACCCTCAACAGATCACCAGTCCATCGCCCAACTTTTGGAGAATATTTAATCAATAAAATGCATACAATAACATGTTTTATAGAACACTGACAGGACAAAAAGAAAATCAAAAATCAAGTTGAAAGTTTGAGGGGGTTACTTGACTTGACAATACAGTCTTTTACACTAAACAGACCATACTTAAACTTTTCACCATTAACCAGTTTGTAGAGGAGATCCTCTGTTTTCCTTCCTTGCCTTTTCATTGCATTTTTTTATTCATTTATTTTGTAATTTCCATAGTCTTTACACTTTTTTACTCACACAACCTCATCTGCCTATGAAGAAAGTGTCAGGACATATGTGAATTTTTTTGTGGAAAAAGATCAAAAGACACATGCCAGAGACTCTGAGACACAAAAGCTAATGATACTGCTATCTATTCATGGCCGAATACGAAGACATTTTGTATTGAGCTGACTTTGGAATATAGTTCCCAGACTGTGTAAATATTAGCAGCTAATAACTACATTTTATCATGAAAGGGTAATTTAATGATGCAAAGTCAGCTCTCCTCATAGATTATGCTCTCAAGTGCCTTGGCTAGCGGATCACTGGACCAGACTGGATTTCAGTATAGACCTGTAAAGTGTCCTTGGAAAGACACTTACTCCTCCTTGCTATAATATGCCATATGCTGATAGTGAAAAATAGAGAGACAAAGGTAAGGCAAGGCAAGGCAATTTTATTTGTATAGCACAATTCAACAGAAGGTAATTCAACGTGCTTCACATCAACATTAAAAGCGGCAAGACACAATTAAACAGTAAATAACAAATAAAATGAAATAAAATGATAAGAAAAGAGGTAAAATAATAAAAAGCACAAGTTGTTAAAAAGTAAGGGCAATAGAGTACAGCAGGTAAGTATTTAATTTAAGAGTAAGCTTCAGTAAACAGTAATGTTTTTAGGGCTGATTTAAAGGAACTGGAAGCCAGTGTAGTGATTTCATGACCGGTGTAATGTGGTCCAGTGTTTGTAAGGACTCTGGAGGTAGAGCTAGAGCCTATATAATAATAATAATAATAATAATAATAATAATAATAATAATAATAATAATAATAATGATAATAATAATAATAATAATAATAATAATAATAATAATAATAATAATAATAATAATAATAATAATAATAATTATTATTATTATAATAACAATAATAATTATAATATCATCATCATTATATGATATAAAAATGAAAAGAAGACTCTACTTACGAAGTTGAGTTCGCGTTTGTTTCCTGCCGTTTGTCCCTCTTCGCTTCCCTTCCGGCCGAGCGGCTGGTCACATGACCAGGGAGGGTCGCTGCTGCTGCTGCTGCTGTGTGGGCGAGCTGTCAACGAGAATAAAAACTGTCAACAAAGCTGTTGGTGTCGGGTACATGTGCGTGTATAATCCACCTACCGTGTTGTTTAGCGGGTAAGTGTATGCTTATGTGAAGTTGAAAGTGTATTAATATAATGGCTTCAACTGCTCGATAGAAGCAACAATGGACCTGCTGTTAGCCTTCTGCTGCTAACGCTAGCCTGTGTGTGTATGTGGAGTCCAGACCTCAGACATCACATCTGGATGATCTGACATCTGTAGACCCGCGATCCTCTCACCTCCCTGTTTCCCATTGGACTTCTTTAGATCTTTAGAAATGTAACAGTGTAAGCATTATGTAAAACCAATCTCAACATTGTGTGTGAAGTACTCTTATGTCAAATACTGAAACGAGACTACACAGGGAAAATATAAAATGTGCTGCAGCATCCTTTTATAGTGAATTAAAAAAGAGGCTTACTCTTCCAGGTGAAAGGGGTGGGAACAGACTCCCACATACGCATAGACATGAACTCTCAGCTTGTAGCAGCACAGCGGTGGAAACAAATAAAAGTTGGGCTCCAGCCAGCTGTCATCCTCTGGGAGCTCCACTAGGCAGTAGCATTGTCTTCTCTGTTCTTATTGGCTGATGTATTTACACAGATCAAACATGATCATGAACTATGGAATCAAAATGAGCATTGTCTTTCCCACACTGTCTATTTTAAACACAGTTACGGATTAATACATTGTATAAACTGCTTGTATTTTTTTTATTTTTCATCACTTTTCAGACATTTCCAATTCTATTTTGCTGACTAATACTGAGATAGCTCTCGCCATCACATACACGGAAAGCTCAGTCCACAGAGCCCTGGTAGCTGATGATTCATTTATTTTTTTTCAGATATTATAACATTCAAATCTTAATATAGCATAGGATGTACTTGCACCTTTTAAACCCGTTGTCTTTCATTAAGTAGTTAAGCCCTTTGTTATCCTCTTTTTTTTAAAGGAATAAAGCAATATTTCAAAGCTAAAAGGACCCCCACCACCCTCTAAAAACCGAGACAACACAGGCAATTGTTGTCATTTTGATTTCATAGTTCATGATAATTTTTTTCTGTGTAAATACATCAGCCACTTATATGGTAGAAAAACAGAAAAAAAGGCTCTATGTATTTTTTTTTTCTTTTCTTGAGTTGCCATATAATGCTGTGCATTCAAGGTCGAAATTAATGATCTTATCAACTGCTTTGGAGATCTTGACTTTCACACTGGTAGCACTGATATATGCATCTGGGTAACACAGCACCCCACCACACACTTCCTGTTGCATGCTAGGATGAGAATGTCATCTTATGAGGACGGCTCCACTGCTACCTGCCTCTATGAATTTAATTACCTGGTTAGTTTTGTTTAGTTTTGCTAAAACATTTGTTGAAATGAACAAATCTGATGTCAAAGGGAGAGAGGAAGACAAATAAATGAAAGGAAAGATAGAAATCACCAGGAAAGCATCTGCTAAGTGCAAGAACTACAAACTGACATGATGATATCGTGCTGAAATCTGAAAACCTTGCAAAATCAATCCACTCTTTGCTCTCAATCATCCAGGTCATGGTAATTCTCAGAGGCCTGAATTAAAAAAAAAAAAATTAACTCCTTGTCTTGGCAATTGAGGACCTTTCACCTCCCATCGGGAAGAATTCCCCTGCTCAAACCTTTTCACTTCATATATATACCATACAATTTTGAGCTAATAGGCAGTAAATATGAGGAAATGTCATAAATAATATTTCACAAACTCCTAAGCTTCTATAACATTTTGTATCTATGAATTTGCCTAGCAGAAAAAAGGTTTGACATTTACAAATCAGCCAGATAAAAATGCTTAACTCTGCTCTGAGTTTTTGGCCACACTAATGCCCAGTATAATTCTAAATTCAAGTGTCATTTAATGTATTCGTGTTTCTACTCTGGTTTGTTCTGCTCTTCAGTGTCCCAGGATTTTTCTCAAGCATTATGGAGCTAATAGGAGGTATATTGCACACCCCGTGACATGTGGGCTGAAGCTGGATCATGCCACCTTGCACCTTGTATTAAACAACACAGTTTCCTGCTGTCATCATGGCCTCCGGCTACCCACCCCCCTTTGAGGGGACAGGTGAAGTGAAGGAGGGCTTTCTTTGCCCACTGTGCCTGAAGGACCTTCAGTCATTTTACCAACTCCAAGGCCACTATGAAGAGGAGCACTCGGGGGATGATGGTCTTGTTCGGGGACAGCTCAAAAGTAAGTAACTTGCAGAGCACCCCCCCCCCCACACACACACACACACACACACACACACACACACACACACACACACACACACACACACACATACACATACACATACACATACACATACACATACACACACACAAAACACTATGCAAATCTTTATTTTTTTGTACTAAGTTGCAATATAAAAATAATTTTAATATAGGCAATACACTTTCCCATTAAAGAAAGAGAAAGTATAGGGATCATTATTCGGGATAATGTTTTAAACACTAACTTTCACTTTTATGCTGATGATATGGTTTTTATATTGCTCCTCGTCTTCTTTGGCTCAGACCATGGAGAATCTACAGTCTGCATCTAATGTGGTTCAATCCCATCTCTTTAACCATACATTGGTTTTATTTGCAGAACAATCAAAATTCTTGCTATTTACTTATAGCAAAGATGTAACATCTGAGGGAAACGACCACTTAAGGATCTGAAATACAGATGAAAAGTACTAATGCCAACCAAAGAGCCAGGACCAACTTCTAAATAGATTCAAAGAGAACATCAAGGTCACATAGTAATAAAAACGAGACTGTAATTTTTTTAAATGCATGTTGACAAGCCACGAAGCTTCTGGGAGAATGCCCTTTGGACAGATGAGTAAAATCTGAAGCTTTTTTGGCAAGTAAACATCAGCTCTATTTTGGCAGAAGCAAAAATGAAACTTTTAAAGAAAATAAACAACATACATACGGTGAAACATGGAGAAGGCTCGGTTATGTTCTGGAGCTGCTTTGCTGGGTCTGGTACAGGGTGTCTTGGATCTGTGCTGGTACAAGGAAATCTCAAGACTAACAAGACATTCAGGAGGGAAATGTGCTGCCCAGTGTCAAAAAACTTGGTCTCAGTTGAAGGTCATGGGTCGTCCAACAGGATAATGACCCAAAACACAACTAAGAAAAAGCCAAGAATAACTAAGAACAAAACATGGGACTAATCTACATCCCATTGAACAGCTGAGGAAAGAGCTGAAACATGCAGTCTGGAAAAGACAGCCTTCAAACCTGAGACAGCTGGAGCCGTTTGCTCATGCTGTCCCATGACAGGAGTGGACCAAAATACCTGTCTACAGGTGAAGAAGTCTCATTGAGAGTTACAGGAATCACTTTGTTGTCAGTGACTGTATCAAAAATATGTGCAAGAAAATAGTAAGATGAAGATTCCAAATAATTTCTAATTGGAAAAAAAAAATTAAGTCTAATTTCATCAGTTTTACCAACTGATTTTCTTTTCTTTTTTTTGTAAAATAATCTGCATTAATGTTTCTATTCTTCCATTTAGGTTTGGTTCAGAGAGCAAAGAAAGCCACAGATAAACTGTTGAAGAGGGATGGTGATGATAGACCGGACACTGGCACTTATGAATCTTTCTACTATGGTGGAGTTGACCCGTATATGTGGGAGCCTCAGGAACTAGGTAAGACAGGACGAGAGTACCACACTTCATTGTAATTACTTTTAGAAAATGGACTTAAAAATAAGTAGTAAAATAAATTATGCCCTTTTCTTTTTCTTAGGAGCAACCAGAAGTCACCTGGACGTCTTTAAGAAACTGCGTGCAGCCCGAATAGATCATTATGTCATTGAAGTGAACAAACTCATCATCAGACTGGAAAAGGTGCGCTTATTAGAGCAGTTCATTTTAAAGTATATATTTCCTTCTACTCTTTCTGAAATGTAAATTTTAAACGGCTGTACAGTTGCAAATATTCATCAAGAAAATTGATGTTTCAGTTGACAGCGTTTGACAGAGTCAACTCAGATTCTGCAAAAATCAGAGGTTTGTCATGTTTTTTTTCTCTATAACTGAATAGGCTTTGCTTATTTAAATATAAATTATAGAATATTACAACGATGAGTTTCATCCTCTTTCATAGCTATTGAGAAGTCTGTAGTGTCATGGGTGAACGACGCCGATGTCCCATTCTGTCCTGACTGTGGAAGCAAGTTCAACATCCGTAACAGGCGACACCACTGTCGCCTCTGTGGGTCCATAATGTGTAGGAGGTGCATGGAGTTTGTCCCCCTACCTATGGCACGTATGTATAAACAACACCTTAGAAATGCATTGAACATTGTCAGATAATAGAACTCATATTTTCCTACATATGAGACAATACTTTTTGGGGGGTTTGTTTTTTTACAGAAAAGCTCATAACTGGCACTCGAGAGGCCCTGTGTGTGCCTGGCAGTCCTGGTCAGTCCCAGCCGACCCCAGCAGGAGGGGGCAGCAGCGGGATGGGCTCAAGGAGAGGTAGCATCAGCAGCTTGAGCAGCGTCACCTCCATGCTGGAGGAAAAGGATGACGAGAAGATCCGTTGCTGTCACCACTGCATGGACACGCTGCTGAAGAGACAGGAGAAGTTAGAGGAGAAAGACCACGTGCCGGACATTGTAAAACTTTACGAGGTTGGTTGACTCTGTTGTATCCTTCCTGCCATTCATCACTTTTCTTTTTGGAGTTTCCTGTTCACAAACTTGGTCTTCCTGTCAGAGGCTCAGGATGTGCATGGAGAAGGTGGATGAAAAGGCTCCCGAGTATATTCGAATGGCGGAGTCTCTCAAGTAAGCTGCGTAAAACGTTCCTAATTATTCATTTTCAGATGTGACGCATCTTTACCCTGGGAGGTGTTTATTTTTATTCCTCAAATCTTTTGCTTTTAAAGTGCCGGGGAAACCACATACAATCTCGACACAGCGGGTGGATTGAGACTGGAAGTCCAGAAATACTACGAACTAATTGATGCTTTAAGGTACATGGTAGTCACTACTAATATCTCCACTATTAACCACAACATACTGTATTAAAGGATTTAACTGACTTCTTTCTTCCCAGTAAGAAGATTTTAACACTTGGGGTTAAAGATGACCCTCCACCACACCCAAAGTCACTACAGTTGCAGAGGATGATTCGTTACTCTGCCACACTATTTGTCCAGGTGAGGTCCAATTGATACACCACTTGATACAAATCCTGTTAATACAAAAAAGTATTACACACGCAAAAGACACAGATGGCATTATCCCTTTTTACATAAATTATATTTTACCTCAAAACAAAAATAAAGCTGAAATTATTGCAAGGAACCATGTGACCATTTGATATATTAAATGTTAAGTATTTAAAGGCTGGGTAAGGGATTTTTTCTATTGGTATTTGAAACAAAATATCAACAGAGTATAGTTTGGTTGAAAAAATAAAATAACTCTTGGATTGTGCGAACATCTGCAACTGATAAGTTGTTTAGTGTGAAGCCACTTAAAAAAAATTGGATGACAAAGGAAACTTGTTGCTTGCTCATTGCAAAGAACCGTCTGACAGCACAGAAAATCTTTTACTGCATTCTGGCTGTAGGAAGTTAAGTTCTGTGTCCCTGTCTCAGGAGAAGCTGTTGGGGCTGATGTCTTTACCCACTAGGGAGAAATATGAAGAGCTGAAAGAAAAGCGAAAACAGGAACAAGAGAGGAGACTTCAACAAGAGAGACTGGTGAGACCCTGTAACTGCACCTCTACATCGACGCCTTTCACTTGTCAACGGAGTTGCTAAATGTCTAATTATTAAACTTTCCGTGCTCAACAGGCTGCCCAAGAGTCTCTAAAAAAGAGGCAGGAGTCTGAAAAAAACCGTCCCCCTGCCAATGGAGAGCTGCCCCAGGCTCCTAGAATACCCCGCATGACCAAAGCTGGTGGTTGGTTGCCCTCTGCAAACTCTGTCAATGTAGGCGGCGAGCTAGAAGATCCGCTCCTGCAACAGATTGAGAACATTCAGTCATTTCTCCGTCAGGCGCGTGAGGCTCAGAGAGCAGATGAGGTAGCCATGTTGGAAGAAAACTTGCGCCAGCTGCAGGATGAATATGACCAGCAGCAGACGAGCATCGCCATCGCTCTCTCCCAGAAGCAGGCTGAAGAGGAAAGCTTGCAGCAGGGGGAGTTCCAGCGCTTGGATGCCTGGGAAAGGGAGGGGAGGGAACAGTGGGTCTCCACCGTCAGCTCCACCAAACCTTCTTTTACCTGGGAGCCATCTCTAGATGTCAGCCCAACAAAAAGCGTCAAGGGAGAGGAGGACACGACATCAGAGATCTTGACCCCCAAAGCTGAGAGGAGTCCGTCGACTGTAAGGGCATTACCCACTTTCACGTCCCAGGAGGACTCTCCTCCCAGGTTGAGGAGCTTAGGAGGGCACGTCACCCCCCCTGGTGGTGAGAGCCAGAGCAGCACCTCTCTTAACCCTTTTGAAGAAGATTCCACTCCAATTGAGGACGATCCATCTAATCCCTTTTTTGAAGACATCAAAAAGGAACACAAAGAGGTAACCAATGGGAAGAAAGAATACAATCCCTTTGATGAAGATGCAGATGCAGGGGAGGTCAAACAGGCCGACAGTGTGCCTAGCAACCCTTTTGAAGAGGAAGACACAGATGCTGGTAACCCTTTCATGGGTTCCCACATGAATTCACCAGAAGTCTCCACCAATCCCTTTGACGAGGCCAATGATGAGGATTTGCCTGATGTGGACATGATAGAGGAGGAGCTGCTGCTGCAGCAGATTGACAACATTAGAGCCTACATTTTTGATGCAAAGCTCAGCGGCCGTCTGGATGAAGTTGAGCTCCTGTCAGAGAATCTGAAAGAACTACAGCACACCCTACAGGAACAGAAGAAGAAGCACTGACACATTTCCCCCCACCCCACCGGCTTCTTACCAAGTTCTATTGGCCTAGTTCACTTTAGATGACTTATGAGCCCAGCGAGGTTAGTTTGGGCGAGGTCTGTGCACCACAGGTTAATGTCTACGTTGAAACTCAGTAATCTGGGTTGAATCCTCTTAACTCCCAGAATCGTTCTAAACCACTTTGCATAGGCCTGACGTCCATCCTAACATGCACAATTTTTAAAGACTGGCAATGAAAACTAATTTGTACAAGCATGTGTGTTAAATATGAATACAGTTGCAATAATGCAAACAAGAACAATGGAGGACAGAAGAATGTCATTTGAGTGATTGTTGAATCAGATGGTCTCACTGCAGTCTTGATGAAGAAGTGTTGATGAAGAAGTGATTTGGGTCCTGAGTGGAAGCTGCTAACATTTATTTTTTCTTTTTATTAAGAAAAGAAAAACCCAAAAGCTTTCCTCTAGTGAGCTACTAAAGTAGCACCAGACTCACAATGGACAGTTTTGAAAATGATGATCCAAATAAATCAGTTACTCACAGTTCAAGTGCTGTTGATAGTTTTGACAGTGATGATTAAAATCAGTTCACAGAATATATTCGTTATCATCATAGTACATTTACAACAGAATATAAAACTAAACTATGAAGCCTCGTTTAACCAGCCATGAATAAAACTCGATCCAAATTACTGTCCGATTGTTAAGAGAATAGGAAAAAATGACTTTCATGACTGTAAAGGAGAAGTTGATCATATGATGGAAATTTACTTTGACAATTTATTAAGTATTATTTGATCATTTCAGTTACAGCACATTCACCAATTGTTGTTGCAACGCTCAAGTCTTTAGCTTGTGGATTACAAACAATTAGTTGTTTTTGTTTTATGTCACTGATGCCGATAGTTTAAATTACTCCGCTATTAACCATATGTGTGGTACCGTGGCTGTGACTGAAGTATTTGCTAAATAACAGCTGTTTAAAACTTTAAACTTCCACCATATTGTTCCCCTATAAATCAAAATTAAATAGTTAAATATGTCCCTAGTGGTTGACATTTACTGTCTTATGTCAGTCTGTTTAATTCGCTGCCTTTATCACAAGTAATTTGTGTCATGGGGTTAAAGAGAAATACAGTGTTGTTTAAAGCGGGACTTAAACTGCACGTCTCTGTGATTTTAAGGCAGTGGCTGGACTTGTCTTCCTGATCGTTTAATTTAGTGAGTTGGAACATACTTGTAAAACATCCTCCTGGTCCTGAGATGCACATTATCTCCTCACTAGTTGAAGTCCATCCAGCGTTCATCTAAACGACTCACCCAGCACTTGCTGTGCAGGTAACTTAACAGTATTTGCCAGGACACAATGCAGATAACTATAATGAAGATATAAAAATAGCTGAACTCTTTGGGTGTACAGAAATGATCCATAGTTGTTATGATTAAAACAGTCCAAAGCAACAGTTTGATATGCTTCTGCCAGACATATGAACACTACATGAATGCCAGCAAGTATTAATAACAGTCACAGTGCTGCTGACTCCTAACCTGAATTTGTAATTGTGCTTTCTGTTCGAGGGTCCATTTACTGTTTGTCTGCTCATCTGTGACATCTGCAGAAGATATGAAGCAAAACTGGTGAAACTAAATGTTTTGTGACATTGTGTTAAATTTCTCAAAGAGCTGCTTCAATGTATGCTAGCAGTTTTTAGCTTTGGAAAAAAAACATGCAAAAACTGATCATTTGACATGTAACCATCAGTTCAACTTGACAAAATTCCATCTCAGCATCTATTAAAATGATCAAATATGGGGCTGTTTGTTGTTTTTGTTGTTTTAATGGTATTCAGTCTAACCTCAGCTTCCCTACTTGAAAACAATCATCATTGATCAGCCACACCAATGAAATCCAGTGTTTCATATTGTGGTCCCCCGCCTGCTGCCACAACAGCTGTGACTCACAGGGATAGAGACGCTGAACATCTTGCAGCTGGTCCTTTGCATCCTTGTGTTTAGGGCTATTCGATCAGACCTTATTCAAATGGAGAAAATCAGGGCTGGGTAAAGGAGGGAGTTGCACATGTTCTATGGTCTGTCATTACCTGCAAGTGCTGAGTCTGGAGTGAAACTAATGTCCACACGAATTCAGACCAAACCAGACCAGTAGAACTTTGCAGCATAGAGATGATTTGTTATCCCCTGTCAGTGGTGTTAGTCTAGCAGCTGATCGGCGTGTCATGTGGTTAGGATTACTGAGAATTTTGATTTTCCAGTGGAAAGGAAGAACATCAGTAACCAGAGCCTGGTCAAGCATGGCTTTTATTTAAAAAGTTATCATTCCTGCACATCCAGAACCCAGATCTGCATGATGTAAATTGAATGTATAGCTGTGAAGAATAACAAAGTTGTGAGCTGGGAGGCTCTTGCTGCTGTAGACTGGAGCAGACTGTGAGTCCTTTCATATGGTTGTTTGAAAAAGACGTAAATCAACCATTAAAATACCAGAATATTGTCCAATGAAAATACAAGTCTGGTTCCCCGTCAGCTTCTCACTCCTGGGCCTCTGCCATCCGGGCTCGGTATTTGCCGGTCATCTCCTTGGGCAGCGGTGTGGTGCCAGGGCACGGCACCTGGCCCTCCACCTCACAGATGCATTCTCTCAGACAGTACTTTTTGGGTCCAAAGTTGGCCGGGTTGGAGGCCTGCATCTTGGCTTCCGCCTCAGCTTGTAAAACCTCTCTGTTAAAAGAAGTGAGAAAAATAAACACAAGTAAATCATCTGTTCTGGATATGAGTCGACCTTTTCTTATTGGATGTTTTGACATGTTCCAGTAGGAAAAAACAACAACCAAACTACAACTACAATAAAAACAACACTGCTCCATTTATCAGCCGCAGGTTCAACGGTCTACTCTTGAGTAAAGGCGGCTTATAACTAAGTGGGGCTTTTTAAATAGAACTGTACCATCTTTGATATTAGCACCATATTTGCTACTTAGTAAGAGACATTTGTGAAAAAATTTCAATTCAGACAATTCAGTTTTTTTGCAGAACCACCTGGGCAAGCAACCTCACATCATCTTGGAGAGGTATCACCATGCGTCTACCTTTTTATCCATTTGAAATTAAATGTACAGCAATGTAAAGGGCAGAAAAACTAAAAGGTCCTGAATACTTCCAGACTCTGCTGTTTGCAGATATTCAGCTCTCATGAAACATGAAACTTACTCTGATTTCCCCAGAATCTTCTTAACATGTTGTCCAATTTGTTTGTAATCCTTCCCCTCCACGTCCACCAGCACCTGCTCCCCGTCATCTGCACAGAAACCCAGAAAAAGAAAGAAATCAGCGCAAACCAGACACAACGCCTCATTTCATCATAGGATAAAAGAACACATGAGGCTACCGACCCAAGTAGAACCTCAAGAAGGGAGACGGTGTCATGTTTTTGAACATCATTATTTGGACCCAAGGATTTTTGTACTGAATCTGGGGAATATTGAAGAACACAAACTTTCTGCAAAACAGGATGAGAGAACACAATTTAGAAAGAACGTCCCACCACAGATCCTCAGACTCAACATAATACACTTTTAAAGGAGAATACATACATACATACATACATTCACACACTGCTCAAAAACATAAAGGGAACAATTAGCAGCACTTCCCCATTAAAGGAGTGGTTCTGCAGATGGTGACCACAGACCATTTCTCAGAACCTATGATTTCTGGCTGATGTCTTGGTCATGTTTGAATGCTGGCAGTGATTTCACTCTCGTGGCAGCATGAGACGGGTCTACAACCCACACAAGTGGCTCAGGTAGTGCCGCTCATTTAGGATGGCACATCAACATTGCAAGGTTTGCTGTGTGTGTCAGCATAATGTCCGGAGCATGGAGGCGCTACCAGGAGACCGGCCAGTACATCAGGAGACATGGAGGACACTGTAGGAGGGAACAACCCAGCAACAAGACTGCTACCTCCACCTTTATTTTTATTTTATTTATTTATTCATTTAAAGGACAATGTGCAGGTACATTAAAAAGATGGCTGCACCAGAGTTAGCCACAAGCTAATTTCCATCTGTAGTCCTTGACAAACATAAATACTACACATTAGGGTTTACAATGACAGTATTCAAATGCAAATACAAGAAACAGACTACTGTACAATGTCCTGAAACCACAATAAAAGGTTAACATTTAAAGCACTTAGTGCAAGTACAAAATACAGACTGATTAAAATAACAGATTAGAATAATTGAACCTAAAATAAGGTTGGGTCAAGATAAATAAATTAGAAAATCCAAATGCCATCAGATGGTACCCACAACGGTACCATCTGATGGCCAAATACCCGTCCGGTATTTTCAATGAGAACAGGACTGACTATCCCAAAGTCACTTTTTGACGGCCCTAGAAAAACTATGGAAGCCTTTGTGCAAGAAGGAACAGAAGGAGCAAAATGACCTCCACAGGCCATAATTGTGCATGTGTCTGCTCAAACGGTTAGAAAACAGACTACATGAGGGCCAGACGTCCACAGGTGGGGGTTGTGCTTGCAGCCCAACACCGGGCAGGATGTTTGGCATTTGCCAGATGGACAACTTTACCACTGGCGCCCTTTGCTCTTTACAGATGAAAGGAAGTTCACGCTGAGCCCATGTGACAGACGTTCTGGAGATGCTGTGGAGAATGTTCTGCTGCCTGCAGCATCCTCCAGCATGACCGGTCAGTAATGGTGCGGGCCGGCTGCACAGCCCTCCATGTGCTCACCAGAGGTAGCCTGACTGCCGTTAGGAACCCAGACGAGATCCTCAGACCCCTGGTGAGACCATATGCTGCTGCGGTTGGCTCTGGATTCCTCCCAATGCAAGACGATGCTAGACCGCATGTAGCTGGAGTGTGTCAGCAGGTCCAGCTAGATGAAGGCATTGATGCTATGGACTTGCCCGCCCGTTCCCCAGACTTGAATCGAGTGGAGCACATCCATCCACAGACTGTCCAGGAGGTGGCAGATGCTTTAGTCCAGCTCTGGGAGGAGATCATTCGCCATCCGCCACCTCATCAGGAGCATGCCCAGGCGTTGTAGGGAGACCACACACACTGCTGAGCCTCGTTTTGACGTGTTTTAAGGACGTTACATCAAAGTTAGATAAGCCTGTAGTGTGTTTTTCCACTTTAATTTGTGACTCCAAATCCAGACCTCCATGGGTTGCTAAATTTGGGCATCGTCACAATAACCAGGAGGAATCCAGCACCCACTGAACCCATGCAGAGTCCAAAGATTTCATCTAGATACCTAATGGCAGTCAGGGTGCTGTTGTTTAGCCCAGTGTTTTCCAACTCTGTTCCTCAAGCACCACTGTCCTGCATGTTTTAGATGTTTCTCTGCTTCAGTGTAGCCTGAGACTAATGGCTTTGTCTGTAAAAGAATTGTGCCGACCTTGATGACAAGCTGATGATGACGATTAATTTGAATCAGGTGTGTTGATGCAAGGAAACTAAAACATCTAAAACATGCAGGAGACTGGTCCTCGAAGGACAGAGTTGGGAAACACTGGTCTAGCCTATGTACAGGACTGTCTCAGAAAATTAGAATATTGTGATAAAGTCCTTTATTTTCTGTAATGCAAAAATGTCATAGATTCTGGATTCATTACAAATCAACTGAAATATTGCAAGCCTTTTATTATTTTAATATTGCTGATCATGGCTTACAGCTTAAGAAAACTCAAATATCCGATCTAAAAAAATTAGAATATTCTGGGAATTTTAATCTTAAACTGTAAACCATAATCAGCAATATTAAAATAATAAAAGGCTTGCAATATTTCAGTTGATTTGTAATGAATCCAGAATCTATGACATTTTTTTTTTTTTTTTTTTAAATTGCATTACAGAAAATAAAGAACTTTATCACAATATTCTAATTTTCTGAGACAGTCCTGTAGATCTGTCCATGGAGATGCCTCTCTAGACTATCACTGGCCCATCACCCCCAAACCGGTTAAGCTGAACATTGTTACAGGGGATATAATGTTCTCTACGGCTTCTCCTGACCCTTGCATGTCTGTCACACACGCTCAGGTGAACTTACTAGTGGACCTGCAAATCTGATGTTTCATAGCAAATGCCAATTGGGCTCCACAGTGTATGGGAGTGAACGCAGGAGCCATTAGAGGCCAGAGACATTCACACCAGTGGCCTGCTGGATATAATGTTGCTTTGGCTTTGCTAGTCCTCGTCCTGTTCCTCCTTCAGAGCAGACTGATCCTGCTCTGTCAGCTCTCCTGCAGGAACTGCGTCTCCTGGACACACGTCCCTGCTCTGGAGACACAGCAAACATATTGATGATATTGATGTTTTGGTGGAGCTGGACCACCTGCAGCCTCTGCATGGTCCTGGTACCTCCTGATGCTACCAGTAGTGACTCTAACCAAATACATTACCAATAACAACAGAAACATTTAGGAGGATTAAAGCACCAGTGACCTTCATCTGAAAAACCATCACTGTTTTGGTGCCGTATCATTATCCCCTCCAGAAGATTGTTCTTAATTTCATTAACACCAAAGCAGTCGACACGGATTAATAACCCCGTAATTGTGTACACTAATGTAAACTGTGTACATCTTTATTGGAGCAGTGTGTGGTGTATAATTGTGTCTTATTGTGTGATAATTTGAGTGTAATCTTCAGTATTCTCTCGTGTCTCTGACCTTGCTCCGTCGCTCAGCTCTCCGTGTGTGTTGTAATTCACCGTCATGATCTTCACTCTGTTTTTAAATATAACTTCACCCTTCTGGAGATACTCAAGAGTCCTCCTGATCGGAAACCTCCCCTTCATAGGCATTTTATGTCTTCTGTTTTGTTTACAAGACACCAACTAAATTCTGTTTGTATTCAGCGTTCATGCCATGGATCTATGGTTCATGCCGTTCATGCTGGATGCGCGCATGCGCAGTACGGACGATTACTGATGACGTAAAGCCGGTACATATCATAGATATAAGATGTATAGTTGCATATCTATGGGTACTGTTCGCATGCCGTTGTTGTGATGATGAAAGAAAATGTATGAATTCTTTCTTTAGATTTTAAGGCACTCGGTGTTATGGTAGTTTAATACAGCCATGGTGGGTTTAGGTCTAACTTTCAATGGAGCGCCCCCTCATGTGCATTCTGGGTAATGCAGTCTTCTAAACCGCTCATGACAACACACTAGGTACATCTGGTATAACGTACATGTAATGGATAGTGATAGTGTTTATCTATCTATCTATCTATCTATCTATCTATCTATCTATCTATCTATCTATCTATCTATCTATCTATCTATCTATCTATCTATCTATCTATCTATCTATCTATCTATCTATCTATCTATCTATCTATCTATCTATCTATCTATCTATCTATCTATCTATCTATCTGTCTGTCTATCTGTCTGTCTATCTGTCTGTCTGTCTGTGTGTGTGTGTGTGTGTGTGTGTGTGTGTGCGCAAAGAAGAAAAACTGGTAGTTATCAATACAGTATCATTATTTAAGTTAATTAATTCCGTGCTTGCTTCCATCTGTCTGTATACAGTAGATGTCTGTTGAAAAGTTATATTGAGTTGTATAGTTCCTGCGAAAGACGTCTAACAAATTGTTGTAAGCACAGTCATTTTCAAAACTCACTGCCAACCATTATTTACAGTAGGCTATATAACCTGAAAAACTGCACAGTTAAAAAAAAATGGAACCCTTTAGGCACTGGAAAAATAGGATCGTCACCAGATCCAGAATTTAAAAATAAAGATCAATGGCTGGAGGCAAAACTGCTTTGAAGAAAGGCACGGAGCTCAGAGAAGCCTATGAAAAGAAGATCAATAAGTGGAAAGGTATTTTAACAGATTTACAACAGTCCATCACATTGTCTACAACACAAGGGGAACAGAGAAGTTCAGAGGCTACACATCTGTCCTCAATGACTTCAAAAACATGAATGAGTTATGAGAATAGAACAAGACTTTGTCTCTGCAAACAGTAAACAAAGTGAGCTCATTGAAGAGTCCCCTCAGCCACAGGAAGCTGTTCCACAGAGCACGTGTCTATTCCAGATGACCTGGCTGTTCAAATTCAGGTTACAAACTCCTCAGTTACAAACACCAAGGGACTGGATGAACCTTCTGCGTGGAGGTGGTTCTAAAATTAATGATGCCAAAATGTCCTTCATCCCAAAAGCATAATGCAACAGGTCAAAAGGCAGCACAGATGTTTATTTTTCATAAACAGAAGCAGTTAAATGTTTTCATGCACTTGCACATTCATGATGAGTTCAGTTTGTTCAAACTTTTAACTGCTACCGCACGTTCTCTCTACGTTTTCTGGGTTTTGTCCAGCTGTTTCGAGTTTCTACCACATCTAAAACATAATATTTTCAAAAAAAAAACAAGTACACCAAAGGCTGGTGACTTTTAAACACAACTGATCAACCACCACAGTCAACATCGCCTGACACCGTAGTTTTTTTTCATGGAGAAAAGACAGTTAATAGAGTAATTATTTCTTTTACACACTGAACTAACGCTGGACTTTGAGAATAAATTCATATTGTGGGTCAAACTGTCAATTAAAGATACAGTTTAACTCAGTAATTACAGATGAACTATCCGAAGCATTTCAGTTTCTTGGTCCTCTTACATTTAGAAAGCTCTATGAATACAAAAAGTGACATTTTCCCAGAAAATAGATGGAAAGAAAATACAGGTGGAAGTCCCAAAAGATATACAATAATTATTAGTTACCAGGAGGTTAATAATTTTAGCCATGCCCTTTTAGTCAAAATTCTTACTTCAGAGTTACAGCACAGGCCTGCATTTCTGCAGAAAATAGTAACCTTGCTTTTTAAGGACACATACATGCACTGTCTCTGTCACAACAAAGAGACAGTTACTCCACATCAAATAAACCAAAACTGTACATGAAAGGAAATGTGGGGTTATTTGTCTTAATGTGGGCCGGGCAGGGCCGCCGCAAAGGGTGTGCGAACCGTGCGACCGCACGGGGCCTCGCACCCCAAGGGGCCTCGCGCTATGGGCCGTTTTTGAAAAAAAAAATAAATAAATTAAATTTTTTTTTTTACGTTTTTTTTTTCTCCCTTTTTTCCCTTATAAATATCAACAGTCACGTTCCATTACAGACCTAAATGTGTACTAGCCTGTGCATATCAATAAATATATGTGCAATGATGATGCGCGTGTCTGTTGTTCAATACAACTGATCAGACCAAGCGCAGACACAAGCTGCTCTGATCCAGACGGGTGGAGTTGGAACAAACTTTCACACAATGTTGAGAGAACGAGACAGATTCAGGAAATTTCCATCAGGGGATGAAAAAAGAAAAAAACTAAAGAAAATGGAAGAGTTTAATGCCTCTCTGAAAGGCTCGTTTGATAAATTTGTTAGAAAAATCACCAATCCGACCGGGTCTCAAGCAGCCGTGGGGCCCCGCGTCGAGGCAAGAGATGATGATGAGGCAGGGGAAGGTATCCAGTATTTTACTAATTGGAGAGTTAAAATTGCGCATATAGACACCCGATCCGACCCGAAAAACCCCAAAACTTTTTGGGTTTTTGGGTTTTTGGAAAAACCCAAAAATTTCGCGGGCCCCCCCCCCGGCCATTTCGCACAGGGCCTCGCAAATCTCCCAGACGGCTGTGGGGCCGGGGATGACTGGTGACCAGTCTAGTGTAGCATGTCCGATGGATGGATGGATGGATGGATGGATGGATGGATGGATGGATGGATGGATGGATGATGGATGGATGGATGGATGGATGGATGGATGGATGGATGGATGGGTCTCCTGCCAGTGGGACATACCCAGAAGACGTCACCAGGAAGACATCCAGGAGGCATCCTCACCAGATCCCTAGGCCATGTTATGTGGTTCCTCTTGATGGAAAGGAGTAGCGGCTCTGCTCTGATCCCTTACTGAGCCCTCGTTGTTTTAGTTATAACCCACAGCTCATGATTGTAGGTGAAGGTAGGAACGTAGAGGTTTGCCTTTTGGCTCAGCTGCTTTTTCACCATGATAGACCGATATAGAGTTTGAATCCCTGTGGACGCCGCACTGATGCGCCCGTCAATCTCCCACTTCATTATTCCCTCACTCGTGAACAAGAACCCGTGATACTTGAACTCCTCCACTTGGTTGATCAAGAGCTGGTCATCCGGCTGGGAGATCTTTAGAGTCATGTGTTACGCTACAGTACACATATTTTTGACTCGATGGTTAAGTCAGACCATAAAAAAAGCCTTAATAGAAGTAAAAGAATGACATACAAGAATTCATCCAAAGAAATCAGAAATACTTTTCAAAATGTATATCACAACACAAAGTTTTGAAAATCATTTAAATATTCAATATCAGTATCTTATGATGGAACTGAAACGTTTTTGTTATCTATTTGAAAAATAAATGCAAGCGACACATTTCAAAGAAAATTGGGAGGATTTAGAATTATGCGGCATCGCCACTTTTTACAACAAAAACTCAAATTCTTTAGTAACTAAGAAAAACAACCACTGTTCAACAGTTTAAGCCCTATTACTGTATTTACCCTCAAAATTACCAAAGTTGCTCTTTCTGGTACTACATGATATTCTGCCCAGAGAACATGGTTTTGCTTTATATTACTTAAATAAAATACACATTTTACTTACAAAGACATAAAATTGATTGTAAATGTTGCTTTGAGCCTTGAGTGTAACTCATGCCCTCCACAGATCCATGACACGTACAAACTCTGGATGGTTCATCTCTTTCAGCATGGAGAGTCCAACATCCATGACATCCAGTAGAATTTCAACATTTCAGTTTGTCAGACCATAGATCACAATTTAAAAGAGCTTGGGTTCAGAGAAGGTATTGGTGTTGATAAATCATGTTTGCACAGATTTCTTTCTCCTTTTCATGCATCCATTAAGCTATTAAATGTGTTCATATGGGTTTTAGAAGTGTTTTGACTTCAATGATCTTGTCTACTGCGTCTTCTGTATCATTGCATTTGTTTTGAACATCCATTAACAAGACTTTGCATTTCAGATGTAAATTCTAATGAATATCTTCAATCTTTTCATGTAGCCTGTGATATTAGGTATTCTGTAATCAGATTTCTTCTCCAGCACCTTACATGAATCTGGTTTACTTTTGTCCAAAAACAGCCACATTGCTCAATCCCTTTGCTGCCTGTACAAGTCTACCGAGGGCCCAAACATGACCTCCAAAATGTGTTTTCTACGTGAGAAACACAGCGGCGAAAATTTGAGTCACTGCTGCCATCTAGTGAACAGTAAAAAGAATCGGAAATTTTGCAACCAACCTGTTATTGATCATTGAACCATTTACTAAATTTGACTTTAATCACAGTTTTTTAATATGCTTTTGTTTTAAAGATGTATTATGTTGTTGTCTATTTTAAATGCTTTTACTCTGAAATCATAACTGTCTGCCTCTACAGAACATGAATTATAAACATAACTTGTGAGAGATTATTAAGATTTTCTTCCAATATGTAAATAAACAACTGTGGGACTGGTAACATCTTACTGTACTAATAAAAACACAAAGTTCTGAAATAAGCATTTACTCAGATATCAATGTGATTATCATGATGATTTTAATAATGCAGCATATAATATGATAGTTATGACTATAACAACTGAATGCTAATGAGTAAGAATGTAATAAATAAAATAATTTTAGAAATGCAATTATTAAAAAATATATTGCACTGTTTATATCTGATCGCAACATATTTCAAATGATTAATCAGTAGTTTATTGCATACAAATATAATCAATAGTTTATGCAATATATTGCAAATAATGTTTGAGCTGCATTAGTAGCAGTTAAACATTTGAATGGTACATCAGACAGCAGAATCTTCAACACTGATTGAGTTTTTGAGTTGGAGTGGTGAATCGTAGTCTGGAGGAACTTCAAAGAATAACTTATCATCAAAACAGCTATCGTCAGAAGGTGACGCAAGATATGACAACTTCAACACATGGCCTGTGATGATACCTCCCAGCGCTGAGAGTCCCATTGTCAAGAACAAAGCTGCTAACTGGAAGAGAGCCTGTTCCCGGGCAGTCCTTCCCAAACCCGACTTTAAACCTGGGACAAGTATCTGAAGTGTTTGTAGCTTCTGGTCTCCTTCAACAGGTGCTCTGTGGTTAAATATCTCATACAAACTGGGGCCATAAACCTCCTCATCAGCCATCAATATGGCACATATCCCTGCAGTGCACGATATGAGTCCTGTTCTGGATCTTGCAGCGTTGTGCCAAGAAGGGGCTCAGGTACCTGTAACCCAACATGCATGCAGTGCAGCCCGTCACACCGAGAACATATGCTCCCACGGGTGATATCATCATATCCACGGATGCCCCGACCGTCACACCTCCAGCCAGGGTCACATTCTGAATATCCGCCATGGTGAGTTTACCATTTTTGTTCAGCATCGCAGAGAGAGCAAAGGCCGTGAGTGTGGAAGCACTGATGCCGATGAAGGTGTGGAGGATGGCCCTGTGCTGGTCATCTCCTTTCAGGGTCAATGCTGAGTTGAAAGATGGCCAGAACACCCACAGGAACAAGGTCCCCATAACAGACAGGATGTCCGACTGATAACTGGTGTTCTCCTTGGCATGGCCTTCATTTAGACCAGGCCTGTGCAGCACAAAAGTGACACCCAGTCCAAAATAACAGGCAAAGATATGGATCAGAATAGAGCCTCCTGCATCATTGATCTTTAGATACTTCAGCACGAGCCACTCTGTGACTGCAAACACTGGTACCTCCAACAGAGCCATGACCAGCAGCTGCAACGGGCTGGTTTTCCCCAGCACTGCCCCAGATGATATGAGCACCACAGCACAGGCAAACTCTGCATTTATGAGGTTTATCACTCCAAGGTGGATCTTACCATTGTGACAGAACTGGAAGTAGCCCTGCACCAGAATTGCCCACTGGATTGCAAAAGTTGCCGTCAGGAAGTTGAAGGCCATCCCCCCAAAACCATAGAGCCTGAAGAATGCCATCAGGCATCCAAAGCCGAGGAATATCATCACCTGTATGTCTGTGAAGATGGGATAGTCCTTGTACACTGCATTGTGCATTGGGTTTGTTTGGTTGGTCTGGAGACGGGCGTCGGCGTGCTCATCGTAGGTGACAAAAGCAGCATTAAGGGCAACAATAATCACCTCGCTTACAAACACAAAGACTGGGAGCTTGATTCGAAGGTTTGTAGATTGCGTTTGCATCCTGACAGCTCTGTGCAGCAAATGACAGTAATATCTTATGCAATCTGCTTTATCTATGTTGAGATAAGACAAGCCAAAGGCACTGGTCAGGGCAGTTGTCACTCAGATAAACACAGCAGTATTGCTCTCCCTGGGGAAAGCAGCCGTGTGGACTTTGTGCATTATTTTTTTCCCCTAAAGCACCAACTGGATATCACTGAGATGGCAGAGACTGTCTATGTTCACAGCAACTCAGGATCACCGTTCCTTTCTGTAGAACATTTCAAGAGCTATCACAAGGAACCTCTCTCTGGAAAAGAGTCATTAAATTTGGAGTCCACAAGCTCGTGCTCCGTATAACTGTTCCTTTAAAAATATTTGATCTCAAAATAGACAAAAGCAACACCTGAAAATGAAATGTCAAGATATTATAAAGTGAATCATGTAATGGCCAGAGGTGGAAAAAGTACTGAAAAATTGTAATTGAGTAAAAGTATCTTTACTTTGCTTAAATCCTACTCAAAGTAAAAGTAAAAGTACTCATCTAAAAATTTACTTGAGTAAAAGTACAAAAGTACTTCATTTAAAATGTAATTTGAGTAAAAGTTACTTTCAGTTATTTAATGCAAAAAAAGGATGAGTCACAAATCAAATCCAGCACAAGTTGTTTTAATTAACTTCGAGGCATATTAAAGTACACATCCACACTTGTTAAAGCTCAGCTGAGCTCAGTAACATGATCCTTTTACGTCCGCAGAACAGGACAAAAAGGACAGTCACAACCTGTACTGTAAAGTGCAAACTATTTTCAGTCATATTGTCCAACCGACAACACTAAAACCAAAATCAAAGTATTCAAACACAAAATAAAGTGCCCAATGCCCGCAGGATCCTGCTATTCACATTAAACCAAAATAAAATGCCCACAAGATTTTCACCAAAAATGTTGTACTCAGTAATGTGAGGGGGTTCAAATGTAGCGAAGTAAAATACTTGGGTCAAAATGTACTCGAGTAAGAGTAAAAATTACATATTTCAAAAACTACTTAGAAAATTACAAATTATTCATAAAAAGTACTCAATTACAGTAATGTGAGTAAATGTAATTTGTTACTTTCCACCCCTGGTAATGGCAGCAGCAAACAATGCTTGAGGTCCAATATAGCTGTTCTTTTGAAATTATAGTCAAAAGATCGAAGGTCGTATTTTATGGCGACTTTAGTTCAGATTCTATGTTTCCTGATTGCTGGTTTGAATTCCAGCTTAAAGCAAAGACTACAAGGAAATATGACAACATCTTCTGTTGTATTAAAATGATTGAAATTTATTGCATTTTGTACAGACATATACATTTGTATCTTCCAGTCATGATTTTTACATAAATGTAAAAGGTATAGTATATCATGTAATAAGGTCTGTGTAACATTTTTAGACATCACAAATCTTGGTCTTTTACAGGACTATAAAACAGTTGTGTACACTCACATGTCGTCTCTACGCTTTTTACAGATGAACCTGCTCACTCTGCATCACGTCTTCAACATGCGGCACACTGTCCTCAGAGACGTCTGACACACAAATGTAATGTAGCATACATACAGAGGGAGGTTCAAAACAATGACTACATATGTGAAGACAAGCATCCTGCAAAACGACACCAACATCAGACACAAATAATGTTTGTTAGTGTTACACGTGAGGTAAACACTGAGGCCTCTGTGCAGATTTTACCAATAAGAAGGTTCATCTATGATGACGGGCGGGGGTGGCATACTATATACTGCAGTGTCAAAAACAATAGCTGAACAATGAATTAAAGGAAATTAGAATACGTAGAAGTGACTTAGAATTTCTTAAAGACTTTACAGAGCTAAGGGACCATAGGAAAGAAGAAGTCATATCAACTAAAATCATAAATATATACACTAGAAACACTCTCCGTGTGATTAAAGTCTGCATGTATTGGACCAAAACATATTTAAATCTCATCTTTCAGTTAACAGAGCTGGGTTACTTTGATGACCAAGTGTGCCTGAAGGTAATACAGGTCTACGCCATGTTTGATTCAAAAATGACACAAGTACACAAATGTAACAGTGCTAATGCTCTCATATTTTTACCCACAATACATCTTAAAATACCATCAGATTTTCACAAAGCTCAAAAATTTGGGAACCTCAAGGACTAGTAGTTAATTTAACATTCAGCTGCGAGTAAGCACCTTGTTTATTTAGAGAACACAAATCAATCAAAGTCTGATTTCATAATATGTTTGTGTTAGTGACTCATGACATGGAAAAGAGGGATTTCTGAGGACTTTCACTGTTAATGCTAATCAGAGTTGGAAAGGTTAAAAAACAATGGGATAATTTCAAAACTGCTGTCAATTTAAACAGGAATAGTGAACAAAAAAGATCACTCTACCACGAAGATCAGATATAGTGATGTAAAAGTAACTTTTGAACAACTAAAGACCTCTTTCTGGGTCAATGTGAGAAAGGCTCCCATTAGGGAAATGCTGGACAGCAACAGTAAATATGGAAATGATGTGATTCTCTTTGAGGTAAGGAAGAAAGAACTTGACTCCAGCATTAAAACATTATACTATTTGTTAAAACGGCGGTGGCGCTATCATGGTTTAGAATGATTCGCTACGTCTGAGAATGGATCTACCCTGATCAAGTTCCTCAAAACGTTTAGTTGCAGTTATTTCTGAAGATGGAGTCACACCAGATACAAAATACCAAGATTCACATTTATTTACAGAAATGTTATATTCAATAATTTAGTTGAATTGAAATACCTGACGAACATTGAGCATAAATGTTTTGTGTTACATCATAATCATTCAAACCACATAATCCAACATTACACAATCAAGTTTGGGTTCCCACTATGCCATCAATTATATGTAATCATATTCTTTAAATCTCAATATTTGCCAATGTGTCTGCAAGCGATGCTCAGAAAACAACAGGTTAAACAAGTTAACAGAAAACTTACTTGACATTTTCAGTTCGGAAGCTGAAAATCGGCCCATTGCCTGTTGTTTTCTGGACAAGCCAGGAATGACACACTCAGGTTGAATTTTTCCATTTAGGGCACTAAATCCAATTGGATCTGAAGGATATCTGCTGATATCCCCACAAACAGTAGTCTGCCTTTGCTGTTATATTTTCCCAACTCATGAGTTTGAATGTGTCATAAATACAGAAAGTTCCCTTGAAACACACCAGATTATTTAAAACAGACCACTCTACGATTGATGTTACATACAACCATACTATGACAAACAAAAACAGACAGACGGACAG
Organism: Cololabis saira; assembly: GCF_033807715.1. Taxonomy (NCBI): domain Eukaryota; kingdom Metazoa; phylum Chordata; class Actinopteri; order Beloniformes; family Belonidae; genus Cololabis; species Cololabis saira. The sequence continues at coordinate 19,220,135 of NC_084598.1, forward strand.
ACTTAGATGAATAAATATATAAATAACATCAAAATGGGAAAATATAAAATAAGTAAAAATGAAAACAAAAGAAACTTTCTCCTGTAAAAGATGAGCAGGATAAGGGGAAAGTTGAACGCAGTGAGTTGATTCAACAGCGGAGAGGAGGAAGAGAAATGTTTCAAAACTTGCATAGTCTACGATTACATTTGTTGCATTTTTTTTTTTAACCCTAAAACTGCTCAGGTTTAAAGGTAACACACATGGCAGAGTCTACGTGAGTCAAAGTCATCCGAAAACAGTGAGTGCAGCGCATTTTGTCAGGTGAGAGGGGTTTCCTGGAATAACAGGGAGGTAGACAAAGCCAGAATTCTTACAGGAAGCCTCTCAGGAGTAAATGGTGATGACTTCTCGTCCTCCTCCACGCACCAGGAGGACCCGATTGAGACCTTCAGTGAGCACCTCAAGGAACTCCATGTCTGAGACATTCAGGGTAAAGGATCACGATTTGAAAATGAGGCAAAATGTTCAGATCCTGTAGCACAATCGTCCCCACAGTAAGGATGAAAGTCAGTGAGCACTGCACATCACCTCCTCAAAGTAATCAAATATTCACCTTAAATTATGGGGATTATCTTTGTTTTCCCTATTTGTCATGCAGCCTTCAGCTGAATTCTTTTCTTTCAGTGAAAAGTTCTAACAAGCAAAATAACATGTGTGATGAAGGATACAGTTTTCTTCACCCATTCGATTCTTTGGGGGTCCGGGCATGTTGAGCAGGACAAGCTTTGCCTCCTTGGACTTCTTTGTGATGACCTCATTAAGTCGCATCGCTGTATTCATGCGCCTCACGTCAATCTGGTTCCTGATGCCGGAAACGTAGACACGTTCAAGTGGGTTTGGTTCACTAATTGGCCTCTCGGCCGCTCAACTCAGGCAGTAAGTCTCACTATAATAATTAATAATAATAATTCATTTTATTTAGCGGCGCCTTTCAAGTCACCCAAGGTCACCTTACAGAATAAAACAAAAACAAAAATACAATAGAAATACAAATACAGGAAATACAATAGAAATATAGTAGAAATTATAATACATACACATATACAATGGACAACCGAGGTGCAACAGTACAGATAACGCAACAGTATGGTGGGAGGTAGTGTGTGGTGACCGGTCAAAGTGAATGGGCAAGTTTAAACAGGTGAGTCTTGAGTTGCGTTTTGAAGGTGGTGATGGAGTCTATTTGTCTTATGTGTGGGGGGAGGGAGTTCCAGAGTCTGGGTGCCGTACAACTGAAAGCTCGGGCACCCATGCTGCTAAGGTGTGAGGTGGGAGTGAAAAGAAGTCCAGCAGAGGTTGAGCGGAGGGTACGGGAGGGGGTGTATTCTTGCAGAAGGTCACAGAGGTAAGTGGGGGCTAGGTTGTGAAGGGCTTTGTGGGTGAGGAGGAGGTTTTTATAAATGATACGGTATTGGACTGGGAGCCAGTGGAGTTGGATAAGAACGGGGGTGATGTGGTCAGATGACTTGATGCGGGTGATGATCCGGGCGGCCGAGTTCTGAATGAGTTGTAGTTTGTTGGTGAGTTTGGTTGGGAGCCCAGTGAGGAGAGCATTACAGTAATCGATACGGGATGTGACGAATGAGTGGACCAGAATTTCGGTGCTGGATTGGGACAGTGCTGGACGGAGTCTGGAGATGTTGCGGAGGTGGAAGAATGCAGTCCGGGTGATGTTGTGGATGTGAGGTGCAAATGAGAGTGTATTGTCCAGAATGACGCCGAGGCTCTTGACGTGCGGGGAAAAGGGTACCGGGAAGCCGTCGATGATGATGGGAGGGGCGGGAGAGGGTTGTGACTTGGTGAGGGTGGATTTGGAGCCGATGAGAAGAGCCTCAAGCTATAGAGCTTTTATACTTACAAGTTCTCCCACTCCCTGCAGCATGATTGGAAAAAAAAAAAAGTTAAAGTGTCTCGTAAGGCTAAGGAAATGCAGCAGCTATTTATCGCATTTAGTGTTTCTGTTAATGTTGGTTTTCTTGTGTTCTTTTATTTTTTTAAAGCCATTGATGTGGGTTTTGTTTTTTTGCTTTTTCCTCTTTGTTTGGTCTTCCCTTCCCTCCCTGCCCCTGCATCTCCATTCCTTGGTGATTGTTTCCATCTGTGACTTGTCAGTTTGTGTGTACGTTTAATGTTGGCCAGTCTCTAATCCTCCCCTGCTGGTTTGGTTGCTGTAGCGCTCACCTGTCCCCTGCTTGTATTTCTCACCTTTGTTCTTAAGGTTTTTCTTTCATAAAGGACCTTAAGTTGTTACTTCTGTGCATTTCGGAGACTTGAAGTACCAAAGTCTCCAGCTGGCTGCAGGAGTTCGCTGGTGGGAAGTCCCACATTGTACAGTTTTTGGGAGAAGTTATGAGTGTGAGAGTAAAAGTTCAAAAAAGGCTACATCAATGTTACCTCTTTGTGTTCATGTTTAGTCATTTTTCCAGACCCCTCTGGTACCCTGGATTTTTTCCAAGTGCTGTGGAAAAACTCCACACCGTGCCCCCCCGGAAGAACTCTTTAAAAGGGACCTATTATGAAAAACACGTTTCCTCTTGCTTTAACATATATAAAGTGGTCTCCCCTCAGCCTGCCAACTCAGAGAAGGAGGAAAACAACCAAATTCTGCAGTGTCTGTACAGCCGCCCGGATGAGCCGTCCAGTGTCATGTGACTTCTACGAGCCGTTCAGATTCTGCTCCCTTTCGTTACGTAACCAAAATGCAAACCACGGCCACAACTAAACACCGTGTCCTAACTGCATGCGAGCATCCGACTATCGCGTCGCACTGCGTGACATCGGACGCTCTCTGTCCATCTCCCTCCAGCCAGCTGCCACTTTATTGAGGTTTTTGTAGTGAAATTAGGAGGTATCATAGAGATAACTTTTCATTTCAACTAACTGGATCAGCCGTTCCTCATCTGTGACTGTTTCCTACAGCGCTTTCAACCGGCTTTCAACGCGAGCGACAGGAAGAAAATAGAATCAGCCGGGCGTCCGACAAATGTTCAGCTCAAAATGGCGCGCTGCGTCGTGCTGTGCAGCACTGCGTCGCTGCGGCCAGTTAGGACAGTCCAATAGAAAATAAAGCAATGGAATTGATTTTGTCGCTGACGCTCGCTCGCATAGCATGCAGTTAGGACACGGTTTAATAGTGTACGCAGCCGGCTGCTCTTCTGCCCAGAGAGATGCTTTGTGCCCTCCCCTGCTACACGTCATTCAGGCAGGTGCACAGAGCCTCATTATCATAGCCGCCCGCCCACTCAGAATCCCTCATAGAGAATGAGGTTAGAGACTGGGAGGATAAAGACATTCCTCAGAGGCTGAATTTCTAATTTATTTAGAAAAAACTATCAAAAGCTTGTTTTTAAGACATTCAAGGCCTGTTTAAAATAGATATTACATGCCATAATAGGTCCCCTTTAAGTGTACAAATTTGGACAAAAATGTTTTGGGTTTTTTTCTTCATTGGAAGACTTTTTTTTTGTGCAGCACGCTGAACTACTGCAGCGAAGCTGCCTGGCCACTCACGGCTTCATGTTGAAGAAGTCTTTGCCCGCCTCTGGTGTCGTTGGTGAAAGGGTCTTCCCCTTGTCAGCACCCTTGCCGTCTGTCCCTGTCGGGGGGGCGGCGGGTGAGGTGGGGCTTGTTGGGCTGGTGAGTGTGGATGTACTCTTACTGTGGATCAGCTGCACCTGTTTTGGGTTGGACACATCCTCAGACTGAGAGACAACACATGACATGACAGCGTGACAGGGTGAAAGAGCGAAAAGAGACTCCTGTCAGTAATGGTGAACCCCTGAAAGTCACGCGACAGGGTAAAACCCTGCTAGGATCTGCTCTGGAGATGAAACAGGCCGGTCACATAATACTGAAAAGAAAGAGGTTGGAGAGCATGCAGGAGTTGAGGATATTTCAGAAGATTTACCTCATCTTCTGGTGTTTCCAGCACAGTCGCTCCCTCTTCTATGCTGTGCTGAGGTCGCAGGCCAGGCTGTTTTTTACGCCGGATGGAGCCACGGGATGAATCTGTAATGCTTTGAATCTGCAAAAGTGAAAAAGAACCATATCACTGGTGTTGTGGTATTTCCCTGGTATCATGTAGGTGGGATCTAGACAAAGGCTCCTCTTATGAACCAGTTCTCTCACTATACTTGAATCAGCGAGAGTTATAATGAAAACACCAAAATTACCGCCATGCTCCATGTTCCAGGTATAAATAAAACCAGCTTTTGTTCTTTACCTCTCTCTCCATCTCATTCTTAGTCAGATGCATCTGTTTGAGGATCTGCGACCGTTGTTCCATTATCAGGGTCTTCTCGTATGTGTAAGCCGAGATGTCGTTGTCAACCTTTATGAGGAAAATACAATTTCATATGTATTGTTTACAAGCTGCTACAGCAGAAAATATTTGCATTAATGTAATGAGAAGCATTAAACAAAAGCAAAACCCTTTGTGCCAGATATATTCTCTCACCATCTCCACCACTTCCACAGCGGCATCAATGCGCAGGTGATAGAGGAAGGTGAGGAGGTCCTTCTTCATCTGAATGCTGTTGTCATCCATTTGAGCCACAGTGAAAATGCGCATCTTGCACTTCCTCCACACCTATGGCACAAAACACTGACTTTCACTGATACTGAAATGTTCTAATCTACTTCCCTGACCCATACTCACATAGTTCTCCCCACAGTCAGAACCACACAAGCGTAAAGCCTACAGGGCGTCCTGGTTCCTACCTTATGCTGGCGCAGCAGGAAGGGCAGAAGCATCAGCATGCCTCCGTCGTGAACAATCCACCACACATCTATGTAACCCTCGGTGAAGCGCTCTCCGTTGGATGGATAACTGGCAATGTTTTTGGGAACCAGTAAGGCAAAGCTGGCTATAGTTGTCTCTCGAACCACCTCTGGACAGGAACAGACGAAATGTACAATAAGGAAAAGAGCTGAAAAGTGTCACCTCATATTTTCATAGAAACATGCATAACATCAATATAAAATCTAGCGCCCAACACATAGTGATTATTCACTGACTATGAGTTAAACTACTGTTAAAGATATAACCAGTCAGATTGGATTTTAAACCCATATTTCTGATTCTTTACATTATATTATAAAGAATCCTGATTTGGATAAGTAGAGGGCATTCCAAGGAATCATGCATTTAAATAAAACTTTAATACTTAGCCTTTTAATTCTTACTTAAATAAGAGCCTGTCGATGTTTAAATCTTCTATGATTGTATTTATATCTTTGTTGTTTTTTTTGTATGATTGCTTTTGAACAATATGAACTATATGTACCTCTGCGCTTACATTTCAACTGTCTGGAAGCTTCAGAGGTTCAGTAAGTTACAAGAACACGTTTGGGTTGGTTGCAATGTCAGCTATTCACATATTTAAGTCAATACTTTCATTAACTGTATGCTTACATGTTTAGCTCTCCACTCTGTTGTGAAATAAGATGGATTATCTGTTGAATCTGGATTTGATTATCTTACTTTAATCAAACTCATAGCTTCTGAATGGTTAATGTCACAAGTTAAGAAGCAGGAAGTGGTGGGAGCTGAGCATGTGCAGCTGCTGGAGTTTGGATAGTAAACACACTGTAAAACAGTGTTGTTTAATGGAGTGATCTGTCTTCATCCTGCTGTTTCCTTTGACTAAGAGCCATTCAGCCACCACATATTGAACGCACATGTGACAGTATGTCTCATTGTAGTAATTCACATAATTATACCCTGTAAAAACAACTCAGAATTGACGTGCTTTTGCTCATAAATTCTCTAATGTGACATGTGTGGATCGTCTTGGCATTGCTCAACTAGGAAGGCATTGAGACTAGTATTCTCTGCATAGGCCAATACCCTACTTTGGCATTAAAAAAGAAGTTATGTGAACCTAAACTGCAGTTTCATGGTTTGTCCTTTCCTATGTTCCCCTGTTCCACCAAGTTTCATGAAATGTGTTTTGACAGATATATAGACACACAAAGAAAATAACATCCCAACGTATTGCAGCAACAGATTTTAGCATTTTTCTATTAACCCAGCAACAGATTACAGAGAACTCACACACCCTTTCATTATTATGGAGGTCTCAATAAATAGATCCCCATTAGGCATGATGCAGGGTCAATAATGCTTCTTTTTTTCTTCATCCACAGAGAAAACGCAGTACCACAGTCATCAGAAACAGGCTTTGTGTTTTGCTACCAGCTGCCTTACCGATGAAGTTCCTAAACTGTTGGTAGCACTCTGGCTGCTTCCAGTTACAGGGAAAGTTGACCATAACAGTGTTGTGCTTCAGGCCTCCGAGTCCTCCGACCTGGATCAGGTGAGAGGTCCCATCTCTCAGGTTAGAGGAGATAACCACCTGAGAGAAGCCCTTCACCTTCTCCATTTCCATCAACTTGCGCAA